>NW_026623447.1:67647-114699 GCF_030028575.1 Malurus melanocephalus | reverse complement strand
ATTTCTAAGTAGGTAACAGCAAGTGTCATCATAGGAATATATAATTATTTTACAGTTATTACAAGCTGCTTATTTCTAAATAAAGTATTTCTAGAAGACAGGAACAAACTTTACAATTCACATAGGTTAGTAGAGTCAGTGCAACAGCTGTGAAGAGAGTCGGCGGGAATACCTGACTGTCCTCCTGGGAATATRCATAAATGCCTATGAATAGGCATYAAGCTGATGCAATACGAAATKTATTTAAAGAYGTCTYCTGTCAATASCAGGCKTGCCTCTGGCAGATCGCCAAGCACCCGACGTCGTCTTCTTTTKCTTTTASRTACCCTATTGTCATTTATTAAAACCTTTTAAATTTGATCAGGAGAGYGATTCTCGTTTTTCACMGGTGGCACTGCGGCTGGCTGCCGCCGGTGTGTTTTGTGAGGGAGCCGTGCCTCCCGCCCGCCATGGCCCGAGCGGCCCGCGCCTCATGAGGGGGCAGAGACAGCGGGGCTGGAGCCACAGCGCCACAGCGCCACAGCGCCCCCTGCAGCCGCATCCGCGCCACCGCACCGTGCCCGCCCGGCCACAGCCACCAGCGCCCCTGCCGGCCGGGACCGGAACTGCACCGGGGGTGACAGCCGGAACGGGGACATTGGATTGTTCTGTTTGTTGTTGCTGCCGCTGTTGTTTGTTTGTCTTGATATATGTATGTGTACACACATAGTGGTAAAGAACCGTTATTTTCCTGTATCTTTGCCTGAAAGCGCCATTGTTTCAAAGTTATAACAGTTTGGAGGGAAGGGGGTCATATTCTCCATTCCAGGAAGGTTCCTGCCTTCCTGGGCAGACACCCGTCTCTTTAGCCAGGACAGACAGCTAAAAACAGCCCAGATCAAAAGCAACAGAGGCAGTATTTGTACAAGAAGACCATTTACACTGACTACATTGTGCTGGAGCCATTGCCTGGAGTYAATGCCTTGGTGGTTACTCACAGCTCCACACACAGATTGTAGAGGATTTTGTATCTTCACTGTCATAACCACTTCGCTTTTAAACCAAGCTTGTGCCCAAAATGCTTCTCTAGGCCTCTTCGCCAGTACCACATCATAGAGGTTATACTTATTTTCTAAGATTTTAGAAGATACAAATCTTTCTCCAGATTTAATATTACTCTTTTAGACAACAGAATCCATAAGAATTGCAAAACAATTTTTTAGCAACAAATTCAAAACAGTGCTTTCATATAGCTGTTAACCAAAATTCTAACAGCTGTTAGCTAAAATTCCTCTGAGGTGAGGAATTGCAGAGCAGGGGGACTGTCAGGAGGAAAAGCAACATAAATAAAAAAGTGCTACAATTACTAGGAAAGAAATAGCCACCCAGCATTATGTCATCCTCAGTGGGTCTACATCTTAAAAATCTTGTGTGGTTCTGTTCATCCCACCTGGTGAGAACAGGGCAGAACTAGGTCAGGCACATAGCAGGAAGASTTGGGTCAGAACTGTTCACCCTGGACAGCAAATCATCGGGGCAGGAGGGAAAGAACAAAACAGTGAATTGTCAGATCATGGGCTGATTGCAAAAGCAAGAGGCTGCTCTTGCCACACCAGAACTAAGACAACACATTAACCTGGAAAGGTGCAGAGCAGTAGGTAGCGGAAGGAGATGCTTCATATCATCCATTTCTGTGCAGCTGTTTKTACATGATGCTATGGGAAGGTTATATGAGTTCTGAAATCAGCTCCTGGGAGACAAGAAAATCTGCCAAATGCTGTTTAACTACAACACTGACACTGYTGGGGAAGAGAGTCCCAGAGCAGAGGATCAAAGTGTAATCTAAGGATGAATCACAATGTACTTCATGTAATTCATAACAAAGCTTTCTTACCCCACCCTTCCCTATGAAACTGGTGCTTACTAGTCACTGTCATGCCAGTGCACTTGAGTACATGGACCTTTGGCCTAATCCAGAGTTTTACTTTCCACAGACTTGGGAGATAAGAAATGAATTTGTTTCAGCAACAGCAAAAAAGCATAAAGCAACACAGAGCAAAAAGGCATTGAGCACACATCTGCCTCTAATATATGTAAGCACCACAGCAACCAGGCTGTTAACTACACAGCTGCACACAATTTGCAGGCATTTTCATGTTCATGTGCGCCAATATGAAAGATCCCTAAGAACTGTGAGCAGTTTTAGGAGGGTGCCTGGACTTAACCCCCACATTTCCACATTCCGTCACAGTGCATCCAGAAGTCTTCCTCCCTTTTACATAAACTTGCAGAAAGTGAAAAGGCAGTCAGTGGGAAGAGTCCCTGAAGCCTGYGAGCAGAGCTGACTGGCACTGTAGAACTCAGCTTAAAGACATCCAAGAAACTGATACAAAAAAMCAATCCCAGTCTATTTGAGCAAAGAACCAGAGACAAATGACACAGTCTTTAAACATTTGTGAACTCTGAAATAAAAGGAAAAAAAAAATCATAGCTCTGTAAATAAAAAGACTGTAACTTATGCTGTAGCTCTGGGAGACTTGAGTGTTTGTTTTCTACTTCATAAAACAGGAAGTCAAAATCAAATCAGAGCTGGAGGTTTTCATCCTCTGCTTTCAGGGACTTGTGAAGATACCACTGCAAACAGCCTGCAGCACAGACCACTGAGGTTGGACTGTTTGTTCCTACAATGAATACTTCACTAGTGCCTGTTGGTAATTTTTTTCATTTGTACAAGGACCAAGACAGTAATTTCCCCAAGTAAGAAATATGACATTTCTGTGGTTTAGTCAAGCTAGAAGATCATCACTGCTGAAACTTCCGTTGTGTGTGAGGTTAGTTCAAAGTAAGCTGTGCAAACAGCATTCCCTGGGCCATTTGATCTTGACCATGAGTTCAGAAATTGTCATTGTATTAACAAAAACTACGTGACAGAAATGGTGGTAGTGTAGCAAACCAGGGAAGATTTTAAGATCTGAGTTAAACCAATTGCTTTAACTTTGCACGTAGCTTTACTTTTACTTTAGACATAGCTTTACTTTTAGGGCCTCATGCAGAACATAGGTCAAATTGACCTCTGAAGGTTTAAAAMCCCTTTCAGCCCATTCACCTTTAGCATAAGTTTTAACCTCTTCAATTTACTCAGAGCAGTAGCTATGTCTGCTCCTATTTCAATAGCCTTGTGTGAATCCTTCCATGAACACTGCAAATCATCATGAGCATCTGTGCCCTTCTGTAGGCTGGCTGTCTATCCATCCCAAGCCCTGCAAGGCAGAGTTGTTTCTCCATGTGTACAGTGGCCAACACAGATGAAGACAGATCCAACAGATCATTGTYAGGCCCCAAGCACACCAACAGGATTTACCTGCCTTAGGGCTGCCCACTGTTCCAGGAGCACTGCTTGAGTTCAGGCCTGAGACATGGTGGAGGTATCTCCGGTGTGTTGTAGGTGCAGTTTTTCCTCCTTTTCTTCTTGGATGGACATCACGCTTTYGTTGTAACCTTTGTCACTTAGACCTATGTCTGCCTCATTTTCTATTGCTCCTGACAAAATTCCATGGATCAACCTGGTTCTTCACCTTACCTTTTCTTGGGATGCCGATGAACAGTTACCACACCCTGCTTTTCTCATACTTTACAGACCTGTGTCCCTGGTCAGCACTCTGCCTGTGCTGTGGTCACTGAACCCCTGGTTTGTTCCACCCTCATGGAGCAACCTTGATTCTTGCTGCTTCCTGACATTATTGCTCAGCATATTTTTCTTCAGGAAATGTGACTATTTGTGATGGTTATTTAAGCCAAACATTAGAAAATGCTAGAAAGTACTCCACTGGGTTCCATCAGGGAAAAGAATTGTCCAGTAGAGGATTAGAGGGCCACTTTCCAATCTTGACACCCTGACATCCATCTGGCACACATGCTGTGTGTCTTGGTACTTCCAAAATCATAGCCTCTCACAGTACAAAGGTTCAGCATCACTTCTTTCTAACYGCAGGTTATGCCCTACTCTTTGAGAAAGGCCTCATGTTCTGCCCTGCCAGTGCTTTGCCCTAGAAAAATACTGTAAGTGCAAGGCTTTTCCCTGAAATCTCATCAAGTTTCAAAACAGGTTTAAGCAGTAGTGCTTGAAATAAGTAAAATGGCTAAAATCTGGTGTGGTCCTGTGATGACCATGAGTCAAGGCCATATGTGAAGAAAATAAAACTGTTATAAATACGTCACATGGCACAACACAGGACATGRCCTGTCACCTCCTCTTTCCTGGCCCTGTTCTGAATTGGGGGACATTGAGGCACTGAAAACTATCAGTGCACAAGGATGAGTCAATTGTGGTGACAAAGCCAGATTTGAAAAAGCAGACAACTTTCAGTGATGTGGCAGAGAGGATGATCTCTGCTGTGGGCTMCATCATCAGCCCTGCTAACACACCTCACCATTTTCAACTGCCACAGCTCAGTTCTCTGAAGGCTGTACACTCTCAGTCTGGAGCCCTCTTAAAGAAGAGGGAGGCTCTCTGATACCTGCTGTGAAAGTTTGCACTTGCACTCCAAAAAAAATGCACCTTGAGGTAAAGAAAGGGCTTTCAAGTACAGGGGAGCAAAAGCACACTGGACACATAGTCCCAGGGTTTAAGTGGCAAGTTGCTTAAAAAAAAATGCATGACATAGCACCATCTTCTGTATTTTACAAATAAGAACCTACAATATTTGACCCTTTGTTCAGGAGAACTTTTAGCTTAATTTTCAGATAAAAAATATTGAAAGGAGAAAAAWTTATTAACAACATTTTATAGCAGTGTTTTCAACTGAGCTTCRAGCTGCATGTGAAGCTTGAAGGTAAAGGACTCATTGGGTGGGGAAGAGCTCCAGATCACTCAAAACATGAAAACACAYCCATCCCAWGGCAGCTGCTCTCAGGATGCTTATGGTCAGCTTGATGGCTTGTTAAAGAACTGCTTAACCACAGGCTGTTTTTAAATTGATTTCTGAAAGAAAAAAAAAAAAGGGAGGAACCATATGTGTTTGAATATCATGTGAAGATCTGAAAAGGGTAAGTACAAGTAGACTACATCCCAGTGATGTGATTGCAAATTCAAGCTGCAGTAAGATCATATCAAGTGGCACTCCACAGAGTGTCTGACCAAGACACTGCACTCACAAGGTGTGGAGATTGTGGGAGAAGTAAAAGCAACTGGGTAAAGACAATTCCATGCTCATTGTCTCTGTACAGTTTATTTTACAGGAGATGAGATGAGCACTATGGTGTATATAAACTTGCAGAACAATATAGGAAAATACAGTTTAACCATATGAAATTGTTTTACAGTAACACAGAAAAATTACATATAGGAAATGCCTTCAACACTGAAGGACAAGATCCACAGCTGACATCAAGTAGCTTCCACTGAACCCGGCCAGTTGACCCAAGCTGAAGATCTGCCCCTTAAATCTTTTCTTCATTCAACTTAAGTTCAGTAAGTGATTCCTTCATCTATCCTCAGGGAACAAAAGGCATCCTATAACTCCCACAATGATCCAAGATTTACTAGTAACCCAGACTGAGGCTGTATGAGAAATAAACTAAGGAGTCTAGTCAGCCAAAATTTATGGGAAGCTATAAAATTTTGGTTAAGCATCTTKAAAAACAAGTCATTAGTACTGGCAAAAGACAACTTTCCTAGAAATTTAGAAGTATTTAGGAAAACKTACATAAAAAGGACCAAATAATCAACTTTATTTTGGTAAAAAACACTGTTTTAGTGTATGGTAATCTGGCCTGCCTGGGAATCTCTCCTGCTACAGTGTTTGCAGAACTGCCCCGTGGAATGCTCACACAAGAAAATCATCTAAGGAGAAGTACCTGCTGTTTTCATAATGGATAGAGGCTGCTGTTCCTAAAGAGTGTTTTTGACCTAAAAGAGTGTGGACACCCAAATTCTTTAGGCTATTCTGATAATCTCAGCCATTTCATAAAAAAACTCCAAAGGAACAAGGGATTTCAGGTCAACCATTCCCAAATTCTGGGATTAACGACTAAGATTATTATGATAGCAGATGAGAGATCCCTGAAATCACATTCAGCTTTTGAGTTCCAATTTTTCTCAGCAACTGCTGTAAAAAAATACTTGTGTGTTTTTCTTCTTATTATTATTAATTTTATGCAATAAAGTGTAACAACTCTTTTATGCACAATTATCACTGAGTACTATTTTTATGCAGATTTCCCTGCTTATTCTACTAAGACTCATACATTGAAGGATGGATCCAAAGATTAGCTTCAATGCAGTTGCTTTTAAGTCTAATTTTTTTTTATTCAGTTTTTGGCATTGAGAACTTAGGAYGCCTGAGCTGGATAGTAAATTACCAGAAACAAAGGCAGGTCTCCTGGAGATGTGGATGTCCTAAAAGTGTGCACAGTTCAGAGCAAGGAAGGGGGCTGAGAATCCTGCACAGATCTGTGCACAATGGCTGCTCTTGAGATTTGGTAATTTTTAGGGTTAATCTGTGTATTTTACATGTTTGTAGCAGATACTATTTAAAGAGGCACTTCAAGGAGATCTACTAGCTTTTTAAAAAAAATCTAGAATTTTAATAGGGTTGTAATACAAGCCATTACTCAATTACTTGTTAAATCAGTAGCCCTAAAAGACTGCATATATTCAAAATTATAGTCCTGTCCACTCACTGAACCTGGATGGAGCAGCTAGAAAGCTTTTTTTCTGAATATCCACTGAGTTTGTCTCTTATGACACACCTGAAATAGGTCAACTTAATGTAAGTTGAGGGAATTAAATTTGAATGTTTCAAATCTATACATTTTTTTCTGTAATTATTATATGATTAATCTTATTTTTTTATTGGTCTATGAAAGATTTTATCCACGTACAATTCTTAGATTCAGATGCATCAGTAGGCACAAAAGGTTTCTGCCTTGAGGAATGCATGGGATTAGAAATTTAAGCTGAATTGTGCTATGTTGGTCCCTTCAGTAAAAATGTCCAGGAAGAAAAAAGAAACTGTGGCTAGCACAAAAAGAAGTTATTACACTTCCAAACCTGGTAGCTGATAAGAAAAATCCAAAATAAAAACCAAAATAACCTCTCAAAAAAGCTCTTAAAGCTCTCAAAAAACACCCAAAAAGCATGAAGTTTGGTCAGCACATTGAAATAACAGATATGTTCTATGAAATTTCAAAATTAAAGGAAAGGTCCTGAACAGTGGTGGATTTCATTGATGAAGGGCTGGCTACAGTAACAATGGAAAGGGAAAAGTAAAAGTGAAAGATGCACCATTCATRTGAATAAAATCGAATGGAAGACAAAATAATGGTTATTATACATATAATAATGTTTTTCAGGAAAAGACAAGGATTTGCTGCCAGGAAAGACTTCATTCCCATTGTGTGACAGGCAGGCTGTGTGCTCCAAGCTCTTGAAGCACAGCAGTCAGCACACTGAGCTGGTGTTTGGGCAGTGCGGKGTCTCTGCGCTGTCAATGCCACACTGTGTTCTGTTCTCCAGCCCTCAGGGGAGCACTGGCACCTTCCCCTCTCCCATGGGTGCAACCCAGTGAGTGGGAGAGCTCTGCACCAAGCAAGGGAACATTTCATCACTGATTTTCAACTGCTCAGCAGAATTGGGAGAATGATGGGCCTCTTATTAGACCCATAAGGGTCTGAGAGAGATGCGACTGAGGAAACTATCTCCCTGCCCTACGTGTCTGTTTTTAATGTGAATTTATCTGTGACTCTTGCCCACCTGATTAAGATAAATGTGACCAGTAGGCTCCTGTGGTGCCTTGTCAGACACCTCTGGTGCACACAGGACACCTACTGCCCATTCCCCATCCCTGTGCAAGGATGGAAGGAATGTGCACACAGCAAGAATCCTCAGAGCCCATGCTTCAGCAATTTCTGCGACGTCACTCTCCCACTTCAACACATAGTGGGTAGGAAAATACTTACAGGCTTTTCAGAAAGGTCTGTGAACYGAAAAGCTCATTATTTTGAAAACTGCTATTTTGACACTGCCTTTTGAAGATGCAGTTCTTGCCAAATGAGAGAAATGTCAGGGTGACCAGGACTGCCCTCAGGACACTAGGCAGACTCTGCCTGCCATCTCTGGGAACAGACAGAGCAGGCTGCAGTAGTGGACAAGAGCACATGAGATACTATGAAATAGCAAATATCTTTTCAGTTCAGAAAGAAACAATCAAATAATCACATCAAGAAGTCACATCTACTCATTCCAGGGGGACCTTCAAAGTGCTTGTTTGGATTTCTTAAGGTGCTGGGTAGTGAAGGACCCACCTGGGTAAGCAGTGCCCTTTCTCTCCCTATGTGTGACTGAAGAAACAGAYGGGCAGAGCTGCTTTGTCACTGAATTATGGATATAAGTTTTTACAGCTGCACCAGTAGGTGACCTGTGGGTCCATACTCTAGAGGTGTGTTCTGGCTGTGGCTCGACACAAGAACACTACTGGAGATGCTGGGAGCTGCAYAGATCTTACATATTAAGTATTTCGTGTTTCTTAATATTTATTTTATCCATGCACTTGAGTCCAAGAAAGAAAAAAAGAGGCTTGTGCATCTCTATTTGTTAGCCTGATTTTCAAAGACTCTTACCTTTTGGCTCCCTGTTGTATTTCAAGAAATCTCTGAGTGTTGAGCACTTCCAAAGAACAGATGAAGAATACACGTTTGTACACAACAAGCCTAACTTGCAGCAAATACTTAAATAATGGCATTAAAAACAGGGGCAATTTAAAGGACGTTCTGACAAAGCCTGAAAAACTATGACTGCTACTAACATATAAAAGTTACCTGTGAGTGCCTGACAGAAAATTCCTGTGAGGGAAAAAAAAAAAAAACCAAGTGAAAAAAATAAAGCTGCATAAAGGGAAAAAGAAGCAGTGCGTAAGTTTGCATGCTGCCTGTTAGGCACTCAAGGAAGTGCGATTTCAGTGTTCACCATACCTGTGCAACATATGGGGAAGCACAACTGCATCCCAGGGGCTCAGAAAGGGCTAAGAAGGGGAGAGGAGTCTAGAAATGTAACACATTTCTGTATGATTTTCACTGCTGTTACAGTATTTTAGAGTTAAAAAAAAATTAAAGCTATCTTCTAAAATTCCAGTGTCCAATAATGAACTAATGTCCCTGTAAAGGAGCAACCAAAGTCTTTCAAAAGATATCCAACCCATAGAAGTGATGAACAAGAGTGAGCTACAGAGATGATTGAATCTGGATCAGGTTGGAAATCTGAGAATTAGGCTTTTTTGGATATTGCTCCAAGAAAGAAACTGGAATCTTGCTGCTAATGGGAGAAGAGTGCATTTGGTCCATGTGGTGAAGGACTCACTGCTTTCAGCTCATAAACTCCAACAGAAATCAGCCAACAGCACTGGACCCAGAATGAGTTCTACTAGGAAATAAGCTGAAAGAATACCTTAGAGGAAGAATTTCAGCTGTGCCAGAAGATGAGTCTGAAGACATAAGCAGGAAGGTATGGCTAATGAATAAAAAGTTTTCATTCTGTATGGCAGCTGAGGGTACAGTTGGCAAGCTGACACTCAACACATCTGAAACCACAGGAAATCAGGAAGCCCTTCTGCTAAGACAAAAGACTCTGGCTTGAAACAGAGATTGCCAAAGAGCTATCCAGCACAGGACAAATGTGTGACATGATGGCTCAAACAGAGAGGGAGCTCCACAGGTGCCACAGGTGAGGCAGGACTCCCAAAACACAGGTTTTGAGCTTCTGGCTTCAACAGATCTGGGCAAGCAGAGCTACCTGCGAAGGACCAAAGGAAAATTCCCACTAGTTCCACTTCTGCCAGTGAAATAAACAGTACTAATTGACAACCCACCTGCTCTGTGACCTCAGAGMATATGAAGATGTAAGACAACCCTGCCAGTCTGATACCCACAGTGACTAAACAASCAAAAATTCACATCAAGCATGTGAGCTGCCAGATCAAAAGAGATGATGCTTAAGCTCAGTATGTATGGAGGTAAGAAACTTATTTTGGTATTCTATCAGTCAGTTACACTGCAGCATCATCGTGCAGCATTCAYACATGCCAGTATTTTAATATAACACCAACCTTAATCTTGCTCTGGAGAAGCTGCKGCTTAGGAGGAGCATGAAGACAGACTGGGCTCCACTGCATTTTTGAAACTCAGTGCAAGATAAATAGAGCAATGCTGAAACTCCCAAAGTTACCTTCTTAGGAATGAACAMGAGAGCAGGAACCCATGCTTTCCTTTAAACATTCCACTACCCTCTTTGAAGATGCATGCTCTGACCCTTAAGGTATCACACTAACCACGATCCATCAGTCAGAGAAGAGAATGAGCCAGGTAACACTGATCCCATGTCTGCATGTCATATCAGGAAGGAATATAATCTTTTGAAAGAAATAAGGTGGAAAATGTTTACAAGCAACAGCAAAACTTCCTAACACTTCCACTGAATACAGATGGTAGTGATGCCATAGATGAAACATCTCATCTGTTGTGGAGCAGAAGTGTGTGTGAGTCTCCTGGGGCTAGGAAAGATCAACAGCCAGGTACCTGTGCTCTCCTCTGGTTACTGAAGTGAGTAAAAGACACAGATTCCATCAAGAGAATTACTGTTCTGGGCAACTCACATCCCTAAAACATTTCAAATGGACCAAGAACTAGAAGCAGGAAAACTGTCAGAAAATAAAACCAAAAGTAAAAAAAAAAACCAAAACAACCTCCAAACAAACAAAACACCCCAAACAAACAAATACAACAAAAAAAACCCTAAAAAACCCAACTAAGAATTTAGAGCAGCTTAAATAAACCTTAGCAGAGGAACCAAAACACAATTCAGTTCCCAGAGAAACCTGTGCCAATGGACAGTATTTCCTGTCCAAAATAGATAAAATAACAAACATCTTTAAAGAAAAAGGAAAAATAAAGTGTAATTGCTAACAGATTATTTCAGATATTTATTAAGGAGAATATTGTATAAAGTGCACGACTAGCTTCACTTTGCAATCAAAACAAGAATGTGCTGAGGCATTGTCAAGATTGCTCATTTCAATTATACAATACAGCCTAGAACATGGGGCAACCTGAAATGCAKCTTTCATGTATTTGCATTATTTTGGCCACTGACATTTTGAACATTCAACCTGCACTTGTGGTTTAAAAAACAAAGAAGTGCCTGTCCTCTGAAGTACAAGGTAAGAGTTAGGAAAAGTACACACTGATATGCCCAAAAATTAGTAAGATAGCAAATGAATCACTGGAAAAGAGACTGAAAAGGAGAGATCATCAACTCTGTGCTTGAGGGAAGAAGGGAAGAAGAGGATTCCAGGGAGGCATATGGGCTCCAGCTAAGCTCAAGGACTAAGTGACACTCGGGCAAACCAAACACTTCAACTGGTGTTGTAATGGTCTCTGCAGGAACTTAGGTGAGGTTCACATCAGAGTATGCTCTTCCAACATCAAGAGTAAAACAGTAATCCAAATTCCAAAATCTGCAATGGAAGTGCAGCACAGGAAGTGTCACACCAGGAATAGTGATCCTAACCATAAAGGTTAATGAAGCACAGAGAAGTGAGTTGTGAAGGCATTTGCAAGACAGGAATGAACCTGCACTAGTAAAGAGATGGTTAAGAAAAAGCGAGCAATAGAAAGATGCAAGAGAATTCAGTTTGAAATGATAAACCAAAAAAATAACCACTGCAGCAATGTTTTAAACATGCTTCAGATAAGACTTYTCTGTGTCAGTTTGTATTTGTAAAGAAGAATACTGACTCTCARTGACCTAATCACAGCACTTTGAAGATGGTGAACAAAAACCTGGAATAGCAGTAGAACAAAAGAAATATGCAATTCTGGGCCTGGGGGGAAAAAGACAATGTGATAAAATGGGAGCATAACTGTGGATCAAATGAAATAGTACAGTTTGGGAAATTGTAGCTAAGACCACAGTAAACATTAAGTAAAGGCCACAGTGGTGAGAATCAAGGTTTCTTCTGCATTTAAAGCAAGAATCTGAAGAATCTTTGCATTGTATGAAATGCTGGAAAAATATATTAACAGCGACACTGAATAATCAATCAGAAATAACAGCAGAAGAAAATAAATACCTTTTCAAAACYAGTCTCCAAACTACATAATACTATTTGCTAGGAGAAGTGTTGAATTTTTGGTGGTTTGAAGTAAGGGTAACATAGAAAAGAACCTCAGGTGAAGACTCTGATGGTACAGAAGTGCTGGGCACCTACATCTACACTGAATGCAATCTAACATCGCATATTCATGGCACCTTTGAAAATCAGGCTCCAAAAAGATAAAAGCCAAAATTCAGCTGCACAAACTTGGTAATTAAAAATAATTAAAGTCTGTGATACTCACCYAAAGAAACCAACAAAGGAAATTTAAACCTGAAACCCAAGTAAACTGTTAGAGGACTGTCTTTAAGGAGATTATGTGAAGAAAAACCTTGCATGAGCAGGAAAGATTTTTAACATCTCATTTACTCCTTGGTATATAACCTCTCTGTCACTGAGGGCACTCTGACAGCTAATGAGGTAGATAAAGTACAACCAAGTCTTTCCTGATGAAAATTGTGATGGTAACACTTTCAAACTTATCAGTTGGCCTACAACAGAAATCATGAAAATGGATTKATGTATTCCTGAGAGGGAGTATAAAACAGGAAGAACAGGAATCTTCTCCATAGATTTTGGGAGAAGGGCCATCACTTCACTGCCATGGTGAATGACAGTGTTATATGAAATTGATGTATTCACACAACATTGCTGCAAGATACGCATATTTTATAGATGAGGGAGCCAGGGAAGTTAATTGACTTGCCTATGGCCATCAAAGCAGTCAGTGATAGACSTGGAATTCATGATCAGGACTTCCTTGTCTCCTGCATCATATTCAGTTATCTACTTGCTGGCCAGAGGCTCACTGCAYGGTTGTTCTAACATACTGTATAAAGACAGTCATGCAAGGGGTGAAGCACAAAGTCACTGAAGAACAGAGCACTTTCTGTACCAGAAAGCAGATTTCTTCTGGAAGCTGCGTGCAATTGGGARTCTCTGGTGGGAAGCACACATTGTTTTTTCATCCTGGAATGTCTGGTGCTTAAGGCTTAGCACAACGAGGACCATTGTAATGACTACATGGAACAGAGATAGCCCATACAGGCATAAATTACAAGGTGTCTGGTAGTGAAACCATCTTTTCCCTATGCTCTTTTGACCCTTAAAAACAAACATTAACCTGCTGAATTCAGTGGACTCATCACATCCAACTATAGATCAGTCTATATTTCCATGTCCACAGGTCGGATATCTCCAGTTTTGTGTTCTTTGACCCACAGTTCCCTGTCTTTGGCAGGATCCACTTTCCGAAGCAACTGATCCACAAGTTCTACTGTCTGAAATGAAGAAAGCAAGAAAAGAAATGTCAAGGGCACACTTCAAGCAGAGTCATTGCTCTTGACATGTAGAGCAGCTATGGGCATGCCTACACAGCATGTGCAGACAAGTGAGAGCTGCATGTACATGAGATTTGATGGACAATAGACAGGTCTGAATGTGCAGCCTTGCAGTGGTAAGCAGAGAGGAAGGACACTTAACAGGAAGCAGAGACAGACTTCCTGTGCCAGGCAGCAGCAAGTCAGCCTGACTCCTGCCCTGCAATCCTCATCTCATACCAGATACAACTATACTGATGTCAGCATGCATTTCCCATATTTTAGTATTTGATAAATAGCCAGTTTTTAATAAGGAAAATATATATACTMCTTTTGCCAACAGCATCTTCCTTGCATGAACAGAAGACCTCAAGGAGTCTGCTGGGAGAGCTAACAACAGCTCATGTTGGCCAATTCTACATCAGCTGGTTGTTGGCCTGCAGCAAAGAGCTGTGATCCAGCAGTATGAAAGGTGAGAGAGAGAGCTCTGGAGGAGCAGGAGGGAAGCAGCATAGTACTCCCACAGATTTATAAGCTGACTGCAGACACTTCTCCCATGTCCTTTGACATAAGCCAGTCAAATCAGGTCAGGATGGATTATTCTGTTCAGCTGAAGGAAGGTGAAGACCACAGAGATCAAACAAAAAGCACACTTACACTTTGGTTGAACATGTCTGTCTCATGCCGCAGCTGTGTGTATTGGCACAGATGCTGCCGAATCATCTCCACCCTTTCAACTTCTAGTCTCTCAAGCTCCTGGACATGAAGAAAAACAAGTCCATATTTTTACTGGAACCTGAGCTTGGAGGCCCAGAGAAAGGATGATACACAATAGGCTGCCAGTAGGTGCGATACTGCCCCAGGGTCATGCTTTGGAGCTGGACTCTGTGGTTGCACATTCCTCTGCTCTGCAAAGAATAAGAAACAGCAAGCAACAGCAGTCATCTCAGCCTGAACCTAGTAACAGAAAAAAGGTCAAACCTTTCCAAGAGGTTCCAWAACTGAGACAACCAAGGCAGAGAGTGGAGTCACTGCCTTCAGAGATGCTGCAAGCAAGAGGGAATCTGTTTCCTGCAAGAAGTGTTATGTGCTTTATTGCTAGCTACACAAGTTACAGTGATTCCCTTGGGCAGCAGAAAGGCTCAGACCACTCCCCATTCCAACCAGATACCTGTCAAGAGTATAGCTCATCAGATGATGAGCTAGGACAAGTTTCTACCTTGGTCAGCTGGCAGTAAGAAGAACCCAGCAACACTTTATTTGGAAAGGCAGGTGATTTCCTGACATTTCCTGCTTCCCTCTTCTGGATTCTGATATCATACCCCAAAAATCTGCATTTAGTCCTTCTGGTAYGGCCTCACTTCGATGCCTGTGTGCAGTTTTGGGCACCACAATATAAAAAAGACATTAAGCTGTTAAGAGTTTCCAAAGCAGGGCCACAGAGATAGTAAAGGTCTGGAGGGGAAGCCTTATGGGAGGCAGCTGAGGTCACTTGGTTTGTTCAGCCTGGCGAAGAGGAGACTGAGGAAAGGCCCACTKTAATCTTCAACATCCTCATGAGGGACAGCAGAGAGGTAGCACTGATTCCTCAGCCTGTGATAAGTGTCAGAACTCAAGGGAATGGCTGGGACTGAGTTGGGGGAGGTTTAGGTTGGATATTAGGAAAAGGTTCTTCAYCCASAAGGTGGTCATGCACTAGAACAGGYTCCCTAGGGAWGTGGYCACAGCTCCAAGCCTGTCTGAGTTTAAGAAGGGTTTGGGTAACACTCTAAGGCCCATGGTGGGATTGTTRGGGTGTCCTTTGCAGTGCCAGGAGTTGGAGTCAATGATGCTGATGGGTCCCTTCCAACACAGCATATTCCATGAGTCCATGATCTGAGCAGCAGCAGCCAAAGCAGCGTGCTATGACAGTCTGCCTTTAAAGACGTACAGTGTAATGGACTTTGCTGTATCATAGAAAGTTTGGTATTTACACACACATCAGTGGGGCCTATTCTTATGAAACCTCTCTTCAGAAGGCATTTCTGGTGCCCAGTTCCTGAGCATCATGGTGGAGGGCAACCAAAGCTTATATAAGCAGGCAGGCTGCTACATGGCCTTCCCTGTGCTATCTGTAATATGTTACACRTCTCTTGGGAAACATTCTTCATTATTCATTACAGCACAAAAATCTCAGGTGACAGACTATTTGCCTGGGGAGGAATATGAGCAAAGGAGCTTATGTAATGCATAGGACTGAGGTAAACAGAGCTCCTACTGCTGCTGCCAGCTGAGGTACTGCCCTTACAGAAAAAAATGGCCTACTCAAACTCTCTCTCCTAGGGCATAGATGTGAAAGACCAGAACGCCAAACCCAGTGTGCCATTTGCAGAACTGTATCTGCACCAGAAACTTCAGGSAGGAAGGTATACAAGGTAGCAAAACTCTTCTGACCTTGACCCTCTCCACTTGGTATAATTCCGTATGAACTAATCTCTGTCTGAGCTGATCACACACGGGCTGTTTTCAATCTCTGTATCCAAGACTTGCCTGCAAATGYTAATCAGCCTGAATTGCACAACTGACAAACTTGCTGTGCAGCTGCAGATTCTGGCTGCCGTCTTGAGCCATCTACCAGTGCACTTGCAAGTTGTGCTTCTCCGGGGGCAAATATGCAGAGCACATGTATAGTAGATGCAGATGATCCTCCCCCTCTGCTCTGSTGAGATCCCACCTGCAGCACTGTATCCAAGTCTGGGCTGGCAGCACAAGAAGGATGTGCAGCTTTTGGACTGAGTCCAGGAGGCCATGGAGGTGYTCCAAGATAGCTTGTAGCAAGTCAGGCTGAGACAACTGGGACTGTTCAGCCCACAGAAGACACAGTTCTGGGGAGACTCCAAAGAAAATTGTGAAATAGAAAACTTCATTAATGTATAAATGGATTTGGTGACTTATCATGTGCTTCTCTTGTGCATTACTTGTTCCTAAGGACAAATTCAAGTGTTCCAGCCACTAAGCAGCCCTGAACTGTTTACGGTTTAATGCCTTCTGCAAAGAAACAATTATTTCTCTTTCCCCTCATTGGGAAAGTTTTTAGGACTGAAAACAGGAAATGAAATGTGAGATTTATCGCTCAGTTTTCCCCACTACTTTGCATGAACTAGCTGTGAATTATGAAAACTGTAAGGCTATKACAATTTTGCAATGGTATAATGTTAGAAGCTACATACCAGAGTGGTGGTCACCATCTCCTCAAACCACTTGGACTGGGCTTGATTGTAAAGATCCACACAGCGCATCAGGTCATCTCCTGAAAGAGTCAAGACAGCAACACATTAGTCTTCTCTAGCCTGAGCTTKTAGAGTGCAGGTCAGGTTTTGCACACAGACCCCAAGGATTTGAAGATCAATCCTGGTGGAGCTCATAGCAGCTCTGTTACATTTGTTAAATGTACCAACATGTAAACTAAAAGCATGCACTTGATGTATGGCAAAAAGCAAGTCATTTGGGTGACAATGAATGAGGGAAAAAAAAAAGATTTTGAAAGAAAACCATGAGCATTAAGTAGTATATTACAAAATGCCCAGAAATAYGAAAGCAAGTTACTTCAGTTAAAAAAAAAAAAAGCCATAGACAGAAGGTTATATTTGAAAACTAAAGTAATTAAAATAGGAAATCAATAATAATGAGTTATGGAACTGCAAGAGAGCACTCTGTAGGTGAGACTGCAGTCTAAGAGGTTCTCTGTGTCAAAGGGGAGTAATGCATCAGGCTCCAGCTGCTGGATGAAGGAATGCTCATTTGCAGTCTCATGCATTCTCCAGCCTCTGGAGATGCCTGATTCCAGCTGAGCTCCACCTGCCTTCTGTGTTCAGCGCAGTAACACAAGAAGCTGCAGTTMATTTAATTTTTTTCTTTGTTGCAGGATTCTGCACTGATGGAGAGGTAAAGATGGGTGGCAAATCTGGAAAACAATTCTCAGAGATTGCTGTTTTCCAGCTAGGAAATTCTCTTTGTTCTTTAAATGAGGTTCTGTTTCTCTTTCCCTAATGGACTGATGTCAAAGTCCAGGGCTCAAATTCATCTTGTTATTTTACATGCAGAAAAGTCTTTAGACACAAACTGTGGATGAATCAAGCTTTATGAACAGGACTCCATAGACTGAACAATTGATAACAATGTAAATATATCTGGAAGTTTCTCATGGACTAAGAACTTCATGTGATAACTCTTATGAAGAAGCCAGGATTCAGGGCTCAAACCTTGGTAATAAACTTATCCACTGAGGTGGGGGGTGATAAGTCTGACATGRCTAGGTCTAGGGAAAGGTGTCTCTGTCCATGGTGGGGGGGCTGGAACGAGATGACCTTTAAGGTACCTTCTGTCCCAAACTATTCTGTGATCTCTGACAGGTCTGAACTAATGGATCCCACACTCCATAAGACTCCTCAGGAGCTATCTGATATTTTCCCACCTGCCTGAGTGAATCTGTGCCACTGGACAGTCAGGAGCAACAAAGCCATGAAACACATGAACAGCCCACAGGAGCAGAAAGGAACAYCACATATTAGTAATCCACGAGATCACAGATGGACTCAGGACTAGAGCCCTCTAGTCCTATCACCCACGTGCAGAAGGGCTCCTTTCAAAGCCAGATGACTACATGCTGCTGCTGGGCACCACCATCTATGTGGATGGGACAAGTCCTTGCCTGCCACACACCAGAATGGTGGCACTAAGTGGAGGACAGCAATGGGAAGACTCACACTAAACTCTGGTCTTCAGCTCTTCTTTGCTTGTTCAATAAAAATCTATCATAAACAATTTCTAAGGACCCAAAGAATAAAGACACACWGTGAACTTTCAGGTGAATAAAGAATTTCTCTCATGGAACTTCCTGTTGTTAACTCATTCCTTTTCTTTCTCCTCAAATGATTGCCTGTATACATTATCACACTGCCAATGACTCTTCCCAGTCTCCTTAAAACCCAGACAGCTATCCCGAAGTTTTAAAAACCTCAGAACTCTGTTAGGACCACTCTGCCAAGGAACAGCCCTTGTTGAAGGGATGAAACATGGAAGCTCTAGTTAAAACTTCTTTTCAGCAAAGGTACTAACTGAGCTGTATGTATCAGCTCTGCAGATCTCAAAAAAGTTCCCGATGGATCCTGCAGATGGGGCTTGAACCTCTGTAAAATATGCACAGGTCACAGCCAGTAGCTGTAYCCTCAGTACAGTACAGCACACACTACTATACCCTCAGTATTCCTAGAAGAGAAATAAGTCACTRAGTAGCAGTGGAAAAAAGAAAAAAATCACTTTCAAGGAAAAAGAYAGTAATAGTAAGTGTAATATGCATCCACAAAGTTGCAGGTGACTATAATTTAGGAAAGAACCAAGGAAGGAACTATGATTTATGGAAGAAACATCCTCAGCTAAGCTTCTCTGAATCTGTAAGTTTCACAAACATTCCGTAATTTAAGGACACTTTCATGAAACAGAAAGGTAGTTCACCRTACTTTTGTTGTTCTCACCTCAGTTATCAATAATTTGTGTCATCTGAGTTGGAAAAACTAGGCTTGTTTCTTCTGAGGATTTAACATCACACAGATGTGTAGCATGGCTCACTTTGACTTTGTAGCTACAATATTAAAAAACAAGAAACACATGGATGGATGGGCAGGTGCATTCCATGTTCTCACCATGTGCTGATGGACACAGGWACTCACCTGCCTGAGTGGACTTCCGTCTTGCCTTCTTGATTTCCTCTTCTGTCTTGTTGCTGAGTTTCACCTCTAGTTGCTGYGTTTTCATTTCCAGATCCTTCTGTCTCTCTGTCAAAGCTTTCCGGGCCTTGGAGTAATTAAAAAGAAGAGTCAGTTTTTACCGAGAGAAAGAGCTGCCAGCTGCTTTCTGCCATCTAGGACTACTTCACAGAAGTATTATTTCTCATAGGAAGTCAGCGACTTTGCGTGAAACTGGGTATTAACTGGGATTCAGGTTCTTACAACACCATGTGGTATTCAYAGAAATGTCCTATCACCACAGAGAAGTCACCACCAGCAAACCACAAATGTATCTGAACTCTTTATAGAATCTTAGAACAGCAAAGGACTAACAGCACCATCAGTCTCTCTGTTTCTTAATGGCTTTCTCATTATTTCTGAAAGAGAGTTGAAGCCTCTTTCAAATGTCTTAAACAGTATCATTACCAGGATACCTCTTCCATTCACTTTTCTTAGGATCTGAATTGTTGAAGTAATTTCAAGTATCTTATAAAATTTGTCTTTAAGTATGTTCTGGACTCAATGTACACCTGTCAGAAATTCTAATCATAGGAACTTATTTCAGAAAAACTTAATCAGGTTCATGCCAACAAGTCATGCTGTAGAAATCAAGAACCTGAGGTCTGGCTACAACTGAKTACTTTAATTACTTTACTTAAAATTTCTTCAAGCAGTCAAAACCTGATTTAATCAGTACAAACATGTATTATACAGATACCTTAACAAATAAGCATTGTTTACATGCAGGCTGATAAATACATAAAAATAACTTGCTCTGCATGGATTTRTTGTAAAATGTCAYATTTGTTCTTTATAYKGTACTAGTGCTTCAAACTRAATTYGCATGATTATAYYTCCTTAGCACCTTGCAGTTTTCTAYAGTCACACCAGCCTAAATGGCACAACACTCTTGAAGCATTCCTGGAATATTTTCCATTTGCAGTTCTGAGGCCCAGGCTGGGTCCTGCAGGTCTTGAGAGGGAGCTGCAGGACAGCAACCCATGAGGGGCAGAGTGCTTCAAAGACACTGCAGTCATGGCTCTTCCTTGCTGTAATTCCTTCTTCTCAAGGTTATTCCTAATTCACTCTTCCCAGTATTGATACTTTGCAGATATGAGGGCTATTCTTTGCAGATATGAGTGTGGAGAACTTACTGTTTTGCAGAAAAATGCCTTCCTTGCATATACACAGCCTAACGGCCTTGTGTATCCTGAAACAATTCTGTCCCTGGGCCAACTCCTCCTAATCTTTAATGGAAGCACAAACAACTTTGGGGATGACTGAGAATGGTATTTTCCTTTCCAACTTACATCCAAAAGCAAACCTCATGAGAACACAATTTGGCAGCTGAGGCACAAGCATCCCAGTTTCTGCCTGCTGCTGCTGGGAGATCATATTTTGYAGGTCTAGCTCCCTACATCACAACCTCATCTACCTCCAGGTTCACGTTATATCAGCCCATTACTGGGTGCTGCTGCTTTGCTTTTTTTCAGTGAGGATGTTTCTTATGAAGGGTTTGTGATTTGCCAGACCAGGGCTGAGCTGCCCATTACTGGGTGCTGCTGCTTTGCTTTTTTTCAGTGAGGATGTTTCTTATGAAGGGTTTGTGATTTGCCAGACCAGGGCTGAGCTGCCCTTTTTGGCCATCTGCTTTTGGCCACATCTGCTTTTGACCTGACCATGTTGCCATTCTAAGGCAAGCTGTTTTAAATTTTGAGGACAACAGACATATACAAATAAGAAATATCTACATCAAATGTATTAGGAATATGTTGCCCCAAACTGGGACGGGGAGGATGAAACAAAAAGCCTGCTCAGCAGTAAGATGTTTGGCCTTCCTGTAGCCCCCACTTCCCACATGTCAGATAAAAAGCAAACTATGCCTGGGACAAAGCACAGCTAACAGTGAAAACCCCAYGCAAGAACAGCTGTGGTCCTCTGTGGCAGAGCAGAAACTTTTCATGGAGTAGCTGCTCTTCTACTCAAAGCAGCATTATCTCAGAAAYCCTGCAGTTTGTTCCCTGCTCCCACCTTTTCCACTGCTGTGTAGCGGCTGGCCAGGTGCTTTCGTAARTCTGCGATGTGATGGTCACACTTCTTCATGTCTTTCTTGAAGTTCTCTCTGAAGTTGAGCAGGGGTTTCTCTACCTCACTCTGAAGCTGGTAATGAACACAAAGGAAGAAATGAAAGTAATAAGGAGCCAGGCAGTAATTCCTGGCTCTTCACAGAACCACAGAATTGTTAAGCTGGAAAAGACCTCCAAGACCATCAAATCCAACTGCCAACCCAGCCTCACCACCATGCTCACCACCAAACCATGTCCTCAAGTGCCATATCCACATTTTTTGAACACTTTCAGGGATGGTAACTCCATCACTGCCCTGAGCAGCCTGTTGCAATGCTTTAAAACACTTTCTGTGATTTTTTTTTTTCCAAATATCTAATCTTAACCTCCCTGGTGCAATTTGAGACTGTTTCCTTCTTCTGAGGAGAGCTCAAAACAAAGAGGAAACAATTCATACACTGCAGCCAAAGCAATGCCRGACAGCAAGACTTCTCTTCCCCAAGAATGCTCTGAATCAAGCCACTACAAAACTCAGCCCTTTGCAGGAGAGCTCTCTCTAGGGAATATCAATTGAAGGGAGCAAATGGACAGAAATCTAAACTTCCCCTCACTCTGATAGTCACCTCTCTTTTGACAAAGAAAATGTAAAATACTACAGGAAATATTCGGAGCATTATCAGTGCTCCAGTTCTGGCCTAACTGATGGTAACTTGCTTAAAACCCCCCAAAGTACCCAGCTAAAGCCACTAACCTGAACTGCAGTGATGCCTGTCTGTGGGCTATGGTTTCATGGCTGCTTTTCTAATACGGTGAACTGATATCCAAGAAGGCCTCATTTTATTTATTTCTGTCAAGTATAAGAGAGCTTAAAGAGAAAACTGATTATTTAGCTGAAGCTCTTCTAAGAATTGACAAGAAACCTCTGGAATGARCTAAGGAGAAATCCATCAAAACCAGACACATGAATTATCCTGACAGCTGCCAATACTCGACTCTGATGGAGTTTGCATCATACTGCTCTTTGGCCTTCTGATACACAGTTTTGACACCTAGAAAATGAGCTCTGGAGGGATATAGATATTTCACCTCCCCAGAAACTGCTCCCTATTGTTACTCATGTGTGGATACTAGACTCCACCAGCTGAGTTGGGACTGTAACAAGTTAACATGGCCAACGGTATAAAATAGTCCCTGAAAACAAGTATTTGCAGCCTTTTCCCAGCATTATTTCAATGGAGAGGGAAACTATTCAGTACAGTGTTTTATTGGAGGGAGGCTACAAAATCAGTCAAAACTCTAGAGCACACATCCTAGAAAGGTTAAACAAGCCTAAAKCACTGTTTAGGCAGGTGCAGATTGRYACCTTRGTGATCTAATACAATCTASAGCTATGYGAAGGTCMGATCCAAGGGTAACAGAACCAAATCCTTCTTTGCAGGGCCAGGCAAAGTCACAACAGAACACWGAGCTCTGGGAGATTTAGGTTTAATATAATTCAAAAAACCAAAMTCAAAATGAATSACTAGAATAGTGGCTGGGCACTGGAGAAGGTCGACCAGAGAGATTGTGAAATCCCTGTCCTTAGAGATATTTAAGACTCAGCTAGGCAGAGGTGTAGCTGACTTGATCCACTGTGGGTGACAGTCCTGCTCTGACTGGGAGTCTTGGACTGAAAAATTCTGGACTATGTGTTTATGACAGTGTCACCAGGATGGCCCCAGGGAAGCTAATACAGACCTGAAGCAGCTCAATGCCATGAGAGCCTTTYTGAAGGACTCCTCATGTGCTGGTACTTACAGCTGCCAGGCCATGCTGTATAGGCAGCTGTAGTGTAAAGAGTATTTTATGCTCCAGGTGACATGAGGACACTGTCATTTCTCTGCTTTGTTCCTGACCCTCCATGCAGCAGTGCTGTAAGGACTGTCACAGAGGCTGCTCAGTGTCTTCCAGGCTGGTGCTTATAATTATAAATTTATATAATTTATAATTATGTAATTCATTATATTATATTATCTTCTTAAAAACATTATGCTAATAAAAGGAAGACAAAACTAGAAATTCCCAAGCAGCTATGAGAACTGTAAAATCATTATGGCTGGAAAAAACATTTATAAAATGTATCATCATTTATAAAATGTATAAATCATTTATAAAACTGTAAAATCATTATGGCTGGAAAAAACCTCCAAGATCATCAAGTCAAATCATTTTGCCAGGACTTCCAGGTCCATCACTAAATCATGCCCCTGAAGTRCCACATCCACAGTTTTTTTGCACACCAACAGTGGGAAGGAATTAGAGGATGCTGAAACAGGAGTTTCTGTGTAGAGTTTAAGTAATGGAATAATAATAATGGAAGAGCCCCTTTACCTGTCCTGCCTACATGCACACATCATTCCAGGGTGCATTTTTTCCTCTTGGAAAACAATACAGGAGGACAGTGGGGAGCAAAAAGTATTTCATTAATTACAGCCCTGATGTCGAAGTTTGAGGCAGAGCAGTGGGTTACCAAGGTAGCAGCTGGTTGCCTGAGTAACCTCTGCAGAAYTGCTTAGAAATGGTGCAGAGCTATAATTTTCCTCCAGAACATGGCTGTTGTGCTGAGATATCTGCCACTGTATTGAACTTGAACACCCACAGAGGTTAACATAAWGTAACAGGATTCAAGAGCATGTCACATGTGGTGGAAAAAACCCAGATAAATACTATAATTTCTAAAAGAAATCTCCTTAGGCATCCCTTGAGAGAAAACCCAAAAATAACATCAGGTTCCCAGCAGACTTTTCAGAAAGGGTAATGATACAGAGAAACCCGAGTCCTGGCTCTCTTCCTTCCACACAGGAAGAGCAGATTCTTGTGGAGAAGCCAAATATTACTTTTAATTTCTTCCTCTGAAGAAGTGTACAAGCACTAGTTAAAYTTACTGGCTGGAATGTAGAGCCCAGGTGAACAACTGCTAGAATCAGTTTTACTTCTTTTCCAATCAAAAATTAAGGTTAGATGGGTTTTAATTTACTCATCAGATAGCCTAAACTAACTCATTTTGGGAGGAAGACTGAACAGAGTTTCAGTAAGTTTGCTCACCAACTTATTAATTCTTCTAAATGTGTACCTTATGCATGTGTATTTCCCTCACTACCATGCACTGAAGGGAGAGGCACACCAATTCAGGAAAAGAATCTTGGGAAGAGGACGAGTTATTTACCTTAGAAGAAAATTTGAGATGAACCTCTGCTTCATCAGCTAGACTCTTCTTGAGCTGAGCCCAAGCTTCTCCCAGTGTGCTGGAAGAACAGAATGACAAAGATCAGTGTGCTGTCTCTTGCCCACCCTCCCTTGTGGAATCTGTCAGACAAATCTGGCACAACACTTTGCAGTGTATCTTGATAAGCACARTCATGGAAAAGAGTAACAGAAATCTGAGAAGACAACCAACCTCTGTGACCAAGGCAGAATTGTACTGGCATTGTATGTAGTAGGTCTTTGAAAACAAAAGTTCATGACAATCTCCACGTACACAGATGCCAGAACCTCCATAAGCAAGATCCTTCAGTAACTTATCCATACAATAATGAAGTTTCCACCAATGCAGCTTTTCCATTGCCTTTTCTACTTTACACCCTTCTTTAGAGAACAGGTTTTCACTTGAGGTGAAAAGTCTCTGAGAAGCTTTTCATTATTAGAAATTTCTCCATTGTCTTTTTCTTTTGGACAGATTGTTTCCAAGACAATGGCAACTAAGGCAAAACTCCTCCAGACCCTCTATGACAGCCTACACTCCTTGTAAAGCATCATAACCAAAACTACATTGTCTCCAGTACAGGTTTTCCAGTTGCTAAACTGGTAACAGATTATTTTGAATCAGACACTCTTTCTTCTACATATTTCAATTTGATTGCTTTTTTAGACAACAGCATGAAGCTGCTGATGAATAAGCTTGTGATTCACTATAGCCAGATCCTTCTCCCACAACTTGTTATGTAACTGTATCTTTCACATCTTGTGAAAGTATAAAACCTGGTGCTTTGTCCTCATTAAAATGCATCTTATTTTTTTCCAGTTAATTTCTCTATTTTAACACAAGAATTCTGAATTGCAACCTTTTTTCAAATTATATATACCAACTTTCCTAGCTTTGTCACATCTCTGACTACAGTAAATCCTTTATTTCTTCTATCATAGGTCATTGATTACAAAAATATTTTAAAATCCCCTGGCCTTAGGATAAGCCCTTTGGGATCTCATTCCATAGCTACTTTCTGCACTTACAGTTTTTCTAAGTAGTGGGTTTTTCTTACCTATTTTTGCACTTAGGCTTTATTTAGGCCACATTTTCTCTTGTCTGCTATGAGAATCTCCCATTGCAAAAAGCTACACTAAATTAAGAGCTGTGATGCTTGACTTACTCTCTTACTCCATCACTGAAGGAATTTAGGTTGGCTTGGCATTGTTCTGTATGCATCGACAGCAATTGTTTAGTTTTCCACTAACTGAAAGCTTCATAATTTATTCTACCACTTTGCAAAGGTTAAGTAAGTGGTCTGACCACTGAGCAGTCTACAGTTCCTGGGTCCTTGTATCTTTTCCCTGTCCCCTTTTCAACAATWATGAGATTTGACTCTTTCTGATAACCTGAAAAATTGCCTGTCATCTGCAATTTCAAACTAATGCCTGTCACCTCTGACGTTGCTCCAAGTACTTGAGTACTCGGATATGGTGGTAATCAGCTAAACAACTTAGATACACCTCCAAAAGTGCTCCCAGCATTTCTCCTTCCCTAGACCCACCCTGAGGCCCTCTCCCAMTGCCCAGTTCCAACAGACACTAATCATTTAAGCAAAGAAGGCTTTTTTTAAGCAAAGAAGGCATTTTCGATACTGAGMATCTTCTGCATCTCCTATCCAACTGCACTGACTGCAATGATCACAGACTGTATCACCTCTCATGTACATGCAGCAGCACTGTACTGACAGCAACCCAGACAGACTCATCTCAGAAACCCCCTATGGACCCCATCTTGTCACCCACAATGGACCCCATCTTGTCACCCCAATGGACCCCATCTTGTCACCCCAATGGACCCCATCTTGTCACCCCATATCCCATTCACACACATGATGGTGGGTCTGCTCTTCACCAGAGGAGGGCAGAGGACCCCGGAGGGGCAGCCCATATTTTGTGTCAATTCCACAGACTGCTGGACAGCAAAGCCAGAAAATGGCCAGTGAAGTGCCAAACTAGCAATGGTAACTGGAGTGTGCACAGAGCAGTGAGAACAGTGAGTTTCCCCAACTCACACCTTCTCAGGAGTAAGAGGAAAGTCATGGTGGRATGTTTTTACAGAGTGTGCTAGGCTGCAGTCCCACTTTTGGCTTCTTCAAATCCTCCTATTGGCTGTTCTTCCTCCCTCATTTTTTTGAAGTGGAACTTTTCCATTTGCTGGGCCTCACCAATTCCCAYGATCTTCTCGCTAGCCTCTTCCTGGTCCCACCCAATTTGGTCACCACAGCATTCAAAGGAGAAATTTCAGCACAACCTCCTTCCACTGTCTCACCTTGCCATCCCTCCAGGCAGAGCACCACTGGACAGTGTATTCAGATCTATGCACTCTGCACCAYGTCTTTCCAGTTCCCTACTTCAATGTTTCTTATGTTTGAGTGCTCATTCCCTCTCATCTACTCTCCCCTAGTTTCCTTCCCTTTCATTTTTTCAGTCATTCCCTCCTTCTCCTGCTGGGGGTAGGAGAAAGTAGAAGGAAGATGTGGAAGAAAGTGGTTTTAGCTTTGCTAGGATCAAGGGGAAAGTAGGACAGAAGCCAGTGTCACTGCAGGTGCTTAGAGCAGTAACAGCCCAGTCAGCCTCTTGCAATTTCTGTCTTTGCCTCCTGAAAGCTGAACAAAACACCTCACAGAACTTCAGTGCGGGCAGAAACACACTGTGCCAAAGCTATGGTGAGAAAAGTAATTTCCAACTTTGGCTTTCAGTGTTTAGAGGGTTTGTGTTGAAACAGAGCTACCAAGTTCTGATTCTTCAGGAGTGGTGCCTTTTCATTATTACTGAAGAACTGTAATTTAGTCTGAATTGTGTTGTCTAATGTCTTCATAATAATTTCCAAAGTGTGMAAATGTTGTAAATAAGGGCCAATCTGCTGCTTTCCTTGAAGGGCCAGAACCCTGGTGAGAAGACACTTCATTCTCCCTCTTGTCTGTGCTGCTCTGATTATACTGGCATTCACCTACACTTGTACTCTCACCAGTACATGCATTCTACACATTCTTCCATTTTTAAAGTAGTTTAGTACACATGCTAATCCTGAAAGGAACTAGTCCTGGCTGCAACAAGGACAGCATAAAAACCTGATTGGAAAGGCAACATTTTATACACATATTCCTAAAACATTTCTCATTAACAACTTAAAAAAACCCAACCAACCAACCAACCAACCAAACAACCAACCTACCAACCAACTAACCAACCAACCAACCAACCAACCAACATACCCAGGGTGCTAACCTAAACCTCTACTCAATAGGAGAGCTGCAGAAAATTACATGTACCTGTGTGGGAGAAATGTCTTTTATGCTAAAATTCGTATTCTATGAAAGTCACAGAGACACACTTACCCTTCCTCCTGAGCAGCCAAGGAATTCTGAGACAGTTTGGACAGGTTCTTAGCATACTCCTCCTCAATCTTTATCCTACACTCACATACACACAGAGAGAAAATAAAAAGACAGCAGTAAGTAAGCTTTAATGTAGAAACCCACACACATAATTTGAAGAAATTCTCTGTATTTTMACAGGAATTGCCACAGGAATTTTCCTTTCAGTCTCCATGGCATGGCAGCACCAGTTTCATGAGCTGTCTTCTCCCCTCCATATGCTAAAAATGCAGTGGCAAGAGCAGAGCTATATGAAAGACAGCATGATGAAGAAGCTACAGTTCTGGAGGGTAAATAACAAGGACAGAGTGTTTCTTCTGTGCAGCAAGGACTGTCTGCAAAACCAGAAGCACGTGGTTCAGTCTGCTGTGAAATGTGAGGCTACACATCCTTGAAGCAAAGATGAAGAATGTGGTGATGCAGGAAAAATCAAATTAGATTTGGGGTGTTGAACTGTACCTTTCTCAGGGACACCAAATGCTTCCTGYTCTCTTTTACAGGTGCAAAGTGAAGGTGGCATGGCAAAGATGTGGCAGAAACTTCTGTCAGCAGCACGTGGCCATGCAACCCCTTCCCCTCATTCATCTCACTCATTGCCCTGCCCTTCTTTTCACCACTCAGAGGCACCACATCAAAMCAGGAGCTGAGTTTGCCAGTGGCAAGGGCATAGAAGTGGAAAGCTGCTGGCACAACTACTGTGGGAATGACTGCAGGGAGATGAAGGAGTGCAGCTATGGGGTGAGGGGACAAGGGTATGTGCTGACAGCCCAGCAGGGAGGAGTGAGCAGCTACTGCTCCAGAGGTGTTGGGCATCATGCCTGAAATTCATCWCCCTCTTCCCTGAGCTCTTCTCCCAGTGAAACAAGGTACACTTGCTCTCAGGCAGAGCAAACAGTTGTCTGTTCACTGGTCTTCAACCCAGCTTGCTCAACAGAGCGTTTCTGAGAGAGCTGTGTGGCTCCCAGGTAGAACAACTCCTGATTCTGTGCCAACCATGTACAAGCAGCGTGGAGGCCAAAARCCAGCACTSTGACCCTGCAAGYTCTGAAGTTAGACTTCAGCMGAAAATTGTATCCCTAAGATGTGCTAAAAACAAAAGTGAGTCTGAAAATTTAAGTGAAGACCTACAGGACAGAAGAAGACGTTACCAAGGCAACATAGCAAACGGCCTTGGGCTGACTGTGATAAAAGGAAGAAAGAATGTTGAAAAGAAACAAAACCAGATGAATTGGATACCAAAGACAAAGTAAAAAAAGCTGCAAAGCTAACAGTTACAACTACTATAATACAGCAATCCTATGCTAATAAGTGGAGAACGAACTGCTAATTAACCAATAGATAACTGCTGTTTATACGCTGTTACTAAATAGATAAAAGGGGCTCAGCCCAATAATAAAGGAGATCTTTGCTCATTACTTGTGTCCCGTTGTCCYTCTCTACTGTGACAAAGCAGGGGTAATACTACTGCCTTGAAATGTCCCTCCACAAAGATGTCAGAAGGTAGGATATTTTTGGCATGCCCATTTGCAGTAGCTAGTTGAGTAATCACACTTTTGCAGGGCACATTTGAGCTAAGAGAGGTCCCCTAAGAKAGCTAAGAAGGATCTGATGTTCTGGGCTGCTGAAAATATCCCGGTAAATGGTGCRGGAGAAGTGCCACTTTGTCGTTATGCTCTCAGGAGTTAAGGAGAAAGAGTGCCCATATCCCACAGCTGATAGCTCCACAGCAAAGCAATTGATTGGGATGTCACTTCCAGCAATTGAATGGGATGCAGCAGGCTGAAGCCCAAGATGACACCCAGCTTGRTATGACACTGTAGTACAAATCTTACCCAGGAACTGGAGGATCCTCTTCTTCCCCTTCCCGTGAGGACAAAACCAGCCAGCTCCCCATGCCTGCTCTAACAAGACCAACAAACACAGCAGTGCAGCATCGAAGGCTACACTGGATTAGGACCTTACTATGAAAAGGGTTTTATCCAGGCACATTTCACCTAACATAATTTAAACACCTACTTCAGGATGAGACTAATCTTATCTCAGAAGTGACAATTTCTGTGGACTGGAAAGAGAACAGGTCAACAATAATAAAGGCCGAAAATGTCTCCCCAGACCCAAGACTCACTGCTTTTGGCTCAGTTACCAGGAGTCCCCAGCCAAAGCTCTAGTGTACAGCCTTCAYTGTGAACTTAATTTCAGCTCAATTTTGGCTTAAGGATGTCTTTGAGTAATTTTCCATGAATGCTAGATGTTCAAAGTGCAACAGTCGGATGATTTTTMTGAGCTGCCCATGCAGACCCTCACAGAACCTGTGACTCAGTCCTTTGTCTCATGAACAGAGGACTAACTGACCATCTTCCATCAAAAAGGTTTGCCGTGAAAATACAAATTTTAAAACCCTGTCACATTCTTCCTCGATATTGCTCGATATTACTGAAGCTGGGGAATTACTGAATGCAGTAAGACAGAAGCAAGCCTCATGTCTTCGAAAGGAAAGACAGTAGGTTTAGATTAGGTGTTAGGAAGAAATTCTTGCCTATGAGGGTGGTGAGGCCCTGGCACAGGGTGCCCTGGGAAGCTGTGGCTGCCCCATGCCTGAAGTGTTCAAGGCCAGTTTGGACAGGGCTTGAAGCAACAAAGCATAACAGAAGGTGTTCCTGCCCATGGCACTGGGAGGGGTGAAACTGGATGAGCTTAAGGCCCTTTCCAACCCAAACCATTCTGTAATTCTAGGATTCTCATGATTTCACATGTAAGACATGCCACAGTATGGTGCCATCAGTGCCTGTCCTAAATGTGGAACCAGGCAAGCAAAGCCACTGGTTTTGATGGAAGAGCTCCTCACCCGTTCCAGCCTTGGCCTAGGCTCCAAGATTTTTTCAGYGATTTCCAGTGTTACTTGTACTGCAAATGGAAGGCACTACTAAAAGGGCACATGCCTGGCAAGGAGGAATATCAATAACAAATAAAAATAAAAAGATGAAGTGTCTATAGCTGAAGAGCCCCAAACACAAGAAATAAATTACCCCAGCCTAGCTTCCTGTCACCATCTGTGGCCAAAAGGGGCTAAAACCCAAGATAAACCTCAAAGAGGGGAAAAAATCTGCCTCTTGGCCCTGCCTGTTATAAACACACTGCAAACTCTGGATTGTGATGACTGAAACACAAACATGCCAGAACTCCTGAGTGCTGAGTCCATCTCCAGAAATCCATGTGGCTTTTTGGCAGTAACTCCACCTTCCTAACAAAAAAAGCTTCAAGCTCTTGTTTCCACTAACTTGTTTGAAAACTTTCAGAATTTCACTTCCTGTATAGTCAGAAGCACTACAGATTGTTAGTGCATTTTGACCTGTGCTGTTCTGACTTTATTAGTTCTAACTGATCTTTGTATGTTTATTTCCTGTTCTTTTTTACTTTGTTTTTTTTTAAGTACTTTGTGTGTACACACTCAAATAATTTCAGTCATGACATATTATAGTGGATGAAGAAAAACCAGAGAATTACAGAGGGAGGTAAAGACGATCTGATGTGACAGCTGTGCAAGAAGAAACTAAATAGATTAAGACAACAGGGGGAACAGGCAGAAAAGGTGGTAGAGGATATCTGACAGTACCTACACAACTGTCATTGTGGGAAGACTGTGACCATGAGTCTTTACACTGTTTCTCCCGATTAGGAGAGAGCAATGAAATGATCAGAAAACAGAAGCATAATTACTTTGCCTGTAGTACAGAGACTGCAGAAGTATTCCACAAATTGTTGCAGACAAACAGTGAAAGGTGCATACATGCATCTGCTGAACGTGGCAGAAGCTGAACAATCTACCATTTAATTTACATTTTCTAAACATAGCGGAGTTTATTTAAAAAGTGAGTAAGATAGTATTCCTTTGCTAATGAAACTTTTTACACCTGGTGCTTCTCGGGGTAGTCTGCAGACTTTTTGGGCTGGAGTCTTACTTGAATGCAAATGCTGGAACTTATTTTCACTTTTGATTTAAAGTAATTCCTTCTTTCACACCAACACCSTTGATTTTTCAGTTCAGTTTATTTATTAATTACTTTCCTCCCTTTCTTGAGGTCTGTCTTATTAACAGTCAAAGTCTGTGACTRTTTGACTTTTATAACCCTACCTCTGTGAAGAACTGAATGAACACATAACTGCTCAGTCTGAGATTGCTATGTACAAGAAGCCCCCGTAAAAGCATCTACTTGATAAACTAAATTTCAGTTAGCTTCCYTCTTGTTGGATATTTGATGAAGAAATCTGGTTATTTTGTCTTATACCAGCTTCCTGTTGAAGGACTTTTTTTTATTAGCTGCCTGAATGTCACCTCTAGCAGGCTGATTGTACAGACAAAGAGAATTTTTCTGGACATGAAAATTCCTAGTCAAACATTGTCTTGTGTTCCTCAAGGCACCTGATGATCATCATGAAAACCTTATCAATACTTCCACCCTCTTAGCTGGTAATGTAGAGGTTCCTCTGATGGCCTGAGCTCTATTTCCATGAATAACCTCTCCGTCTCAACACCACCCTCCTCCTTTTCCACACAAAACAATCCTGATCCTTTGTTACACATAAATGAAAAATGAATTCATCTTTCTGTAACTTCCATTTAGACCCTCKTCACACTCAACTGCCAACCTTTTTTGTTTCCAGCACACAGTAAATCTTTTCTGTCTTTCCTCTCTAACATGCCTGCTTTTTTCTCTGCTGAGGACACAGACATGCCTCTCTGCAGTGTCAGAGATGCTTTCCTTGCTTGCTCTAATTTCACACCAACTTTCCATTCCTCTTGAATGCATCTTGCTTTTATTTCTGTCTAATTTCATTATATATTACTTCTTTGATACAGCTTCCCTCTCTGATCCCTGGCCACAGCTATCATAATTCTGCTTGACTTTCATCCTCTCCCTTAGCAAGCCTATTTCTCAATTGTATTTTTATTGTGCCAGGTGGTTCTTTTTTCTACCTCCAGTCACACTGTAACTGTCCCTTGGACTGTCTTATGTCACAGGCTACAGAAAACACATGTGAATGCTGGGCCCTGTATCTGACCACTGTTATTGCCTGTGATACTTTGCATTTTCCCACTTCTGCCATATCCTAGTATGAAAAAAAAAAGATGAGAGGGAGAAAGAAAATGAACTACAAATGAAGGCCTGTATATACATATGTAATATATGTGTGAGTTCTGTCCAACTGAACTGCACTCCAAACACCAAYATGGGCCTTCTTGTGGCCCAGCTCYGTTCTAGCACCAGTGTTGATTAATCAGCACAGTCATGTCAAGTCTGCAGCAGAAGAGTGAGAAAGCAACAACTCRGCACCAAACATCAACAGAGAGACAAAAAAGAGGACAGCAGCTCCTTCTACTGGTGCAGCTGTCTCCAGAAGAGAACACCCATCAGCATCCTTCCTCCAGGTTGCAAATACTGTTCCCTGTAGGCTGTTCTCAGGTTTTGAGAGTCACCTTCAAGATGACTTACAGTGGTTTGGACATATGACAAACAATTTCAAGTAATAGTGATGACATTTGTGAGTAATGATGTTGTATCACCTGCTGTATGTGTCTGGACTGAGAATTGACCAAATGCTTGTTTGGTGCTCAGTCTGCTTCCCATATCAGCAGAGCAACAGCCCATTAACAGTCATCTTTTGGTAGCAGCATCTGCCTYTATGACTGTGGGTTCACTCTAAACRTCTGTGTGTGTRGATCTGSKGGAGMAAGTGCAGACAATGCCACTAAKTKGATCACAGAGCCGGAGCCCTCTGCTCTGGAGACAGGCTAAGAAAACTGGAAAAAGGAAGGCTCTCAGGAGACCTTAGAGCTCCTTCCAATGCCTAAAGGGGCTCCAGGAGAGCTCGAGTGGTACTTGGGACAAAAGCCTGAAGGGAGAGGACAAGGAAGAATGGCTTCCCACTGCCAGAGGGCAGGGATAGATGGAATATTGGGAAGAAATTGCTCCCTGTGAGGGTGGGGAGGCCCTGGCTCATGTTGCTCAGAGAAGCTGCGGATGCCCCATCCCTGGAAGTGTTCAAGGCCAGGTTGGATGGGGTTTGGAACAACCTGATCAAGTGGAAGGTGTCCCTAGCCTAGACACCTAGATGGCAAGGGGCTGGAATGGGATGATCTTTAATGTCCCTTCCATCCCAAACCATCCTGTGACTCTATAACCAAGCTTAAATCCAAAGTGATGYCTTTTTACACCTTCTTCTAGGAAACTGTGCCTATGCTCCATGTGAACAAATTGCTTCTGTGTTTTTCAGACAAAATACTTCTCTTCTATATATCATCTCCACTCTGCTTTTCTCCTGTTCATGCTTTTTCCTTGAATCTGCATCTTAAAACTTTCTCGGCTCCCTCTAAACAGACAGTCTTTATGCAATACAACTCAGTGCATGAGAGACAAGTGAGAGCCAGWGAAGACTAGAGAGTGTGGATGAAAATTAAAGAAATATTAAATGTTCATTAAGAATTTGTAGCATACCTTTTATGAAGTTTAAACATTAAGCATTAATGTATTTAAGGAATATCTAAACTRGGAAAAAATAATTGAAAAAAATATTTAATTTGATAACAAAGTGYTAGTTACCTTTCTCGCACAAACTCTGCCATTTCTTTCTGCATTTGTTTCCCTTTAAGTTGCTTCTGAAGAAGAATTTCAAATCCCGAYACTGTATTGTTCCCTTGTGAGTCCTTCTTATCTGCCTGAAAGAAATAAAAGGAAGTTAAACAAAAAGCTATGGAGGCCAAACCCAGAGAGATATGATTTCCAGAAGCAGCTGCCCCACAGTGGTGCTTGAGGAACCCTCCTCTGAGATGAGCTGATGGCTAGAGCACTTCAGCCCCTCTCAAAGAAATAGCCTAACACTCTCCTGCTTATCCTACTCCCCCTTTTTTTTTTTAATTTAAAAAGGGAAGCTTTACCATTGTCTTTAGCTAGCATAAGATGATGTAGAGGCCAAAGCAGCAGCACTGCTGTCATTTCTGCCCATGACCCTCACAGCTGATAATGTCACTGGGTAAGTGTCAGCCCCAAGGGCTCAGCCTGCCAAAAGAAGGAATCCTGGAGCCAGCWCAAGGGAACTCCTGGGGCAGAGGGGAGGACAGTGCCACTCCTTCCAGGGGGAACACAGCCCTTAAAGGCCTTTAGTAGACTACCGAGTTCAACACTGATTTGTACTAAGAAATACTCAGCCAGTCTGCACGGTTCTGCTGTAAAACAAGGTAAACAGCAACTTGTCCCATAGATTACCACAACACAGCCCATTTTTCATTGCTTTTTTCTTACACAGCTCCACTGACCTCAGTGTTGCCACAAGGACCAACAGAGCTTTCTCTCTGCTGCCTCTTTTCTTGCATCTCTGCTTCCCGATTTAGTTTCTTACCTTCTTCCAACAAACAAATTCTCAGAGAACATTTCCCTAAGCACTGCAGATTTTGCTCTGATCCCCCGCATGCTGCACAACTAGCCAGAGAAAAATGCCAGATTAATCAAAGCAGGAGACTGGCAGGATGCCCTACCAGGCACCAGCCAGCTGAGATAGTGGGAGAAGTGGAGAGGATGGAGGAAGGAGAGCRAGCTGTGGGCAGACCATGGATGACAAGGCCAAAGAGAAAATGTCTGCAAGCAGAGTTATGGGAAGATAAAAGTCTGCAGAAGAAAGGTAGCTTTAAGTAGAGCTTCACTGAAAGCAAGAGGTGACCAACCCACAGAATTAAGCAGTGGCTGAGCATGAACAGGTAGAACCAAACAGGGCAGGAACTTCTCTATGACATGCAAAAAAATCAATCTGTACATCAAGAATGATTTAGGGCTCAATGGAATCAGAAGACTGGAAGAAACAGAAGAAAATTTATGATAACATGACCATAATAAAATATGTCAGTGTATTTTAGCAAGTCCCTGCCATCAGCRCTGAGCAAGCACAAAGGGACATGCTGCTGGGTCTCCAACACTGAYAWTTTTTTTTTTTAAATAGAAACACTTCAATAACTAGTAAATGAAAACACACTAGATTCCTAAAATCTTTTATTGTTGATTTCTTTTGTAGTACATATTGATTCCATTGTAGTATTCCTTTCATTGCCCAGAAAAATCTTCCAGTAGAAGAGAAGTTTTCCATTGGAAGACCTTTTTCTATCAGCTCCACACTCCAAGGACTATTGCATCATTTTAATGTGATTGAGGAACCTGAAAATAGACCTGAGCACAAGCGGGCACACACAGAACCAGCCACTGAAGACTTCTGATGCACTAAAACTCAAGTTGCAAGTGGGCCTGTCCTTCACAAACCTCAYCCTACAGAAAATGCATTATCTGACCTCTGGAATATCCTGTGGAAAGAATTTTGCAATTTAACAAAACATTTTTATCTATCTGCTTGTTTTAGAAGGGGCATCCCCAGCTTCTTTGTACATCCCTGGCACYCGTGCTCTGGGAAACACTGAAATAATATTCCCCATCAGCCACCTTGCTATCCTATGGACCTGTGGATCTGTAGGAGTCCAGAGAAGGCCACTAAGCTGGAACACATCTGTTATGGAGATAGGCTGAGAAAGTTGGGGMTGTTCAGCCTGGAGAMGAGAAGGCTCTGGAGAGACCTTAGAGCTCCTTCTARTGTCTAAAGGGSCTCCAGGAGAGATGGAAAGGGACTTGGGACAAAGGCCTGGAGAGACAGGACAAAGGGCARTGGCTCCCCACTGCCAGAGGGYAGGGATAGATGGGATATTGGGAAGAAATTGCTCCCTGTGAGGGTGGTGAGGCCCTGGAACAGGCTGCCCAGAAAAGCTGTGGCTGCCCCATGCCTGGAAGTGTTCAAGACCAGGTTGGATGGGGCTTGGAGCAACCTGGGATATTGGAAGGTGTCCCTGCCCATGGCAAGGGGTGGAATGGGATGGGCTTTAATGTCCCTTCCAACCCAAAACAGTCTGGGGTGCTGTGATTCTATCCCCCTCCTGCTGCACACTGTTCTGTGGTCTTTGGCGATATGTGGCTTGTCCTACATCCTCCGTATTTCCTGAYCAAATTCATCTCCTGAGAACTGTCCTTGCCTTTCTGGACACTCCTCTGAGATCAGCCACATCTCAGACTGGTCAGATGTTTCCAGGAGATCTTCACTAGCATCCCCAGTCTCCACGGTACTGCCTGAACACATTGTACCTCAGCCCAAATTCTCCTGTATTTTGTACCACAAATCAAGCTGTTTATTCCACTTTCTTGGAAGCTCTGGAGCTGCGTGTGGCATGTGGCTGGCTGCCTACTTACCCAGAAATAATCACAGTAGCTCCACTCTGAAGGTTTCAGCAACTGCTGCTCTGGCATTACGTCAGGGTGGGGGAAAGTCACACAGTTGATCTGTTAAAAGGAAAGCAAAAAAAGAAGAGTTATACTGTAATGAAATTTAGCTGTTTATGAGAAATAAGTAAATCAAATGTTATATTCACATGCTTCCTATCAGAGAATCCTCAGTGAATGCATGCCACTGATGAAAAATTGGTTGTTGCATGGAAACAGCAGCTAAGTATTTCCAGAAAGCTACTCTATGCAAGCACGAGTGTCAGCTCACAGGGAAATTAAACTACCCATTTCACATAAGGAAAACCTACCGGATTTGGAAAGTACCACGCAGGGAGTTCTTCCAGATCTCTAAAAACTGTGGTAAAAAACCTGATGTGAAASACCCTGAGCACACCCTCAGCACAGAAACACACAGAGCATCAGAGAGCACTGCAGGCACTATTGGTGCGAAACACCCTTGGCTATGCCAGTCTCCTACGGGATTACAAAAAAATACTGCTTTTTCAGTGCACATCCCTTCAATCTATCTCAAAGATGTTTTCAGATGGAAGTGATGCTCTCTGCAAAAGGAGCAGGGGCTCTCTGAAGTCAGTGGAGCTTCAATGTAGCGAAACCACAGCACTCAGTGAGACAGGACTTATCACAGGGTCCTCAAATAACAATATAAAAATGTCCAGGTGCTCAGTAAGCTATTGCAGTGGAACATACAGCCTGATAATAGCACAGTGAAGGCAATGAGCTACYGCAGAACATGCTGCAGAACAACTCAGAACAGCCAACCCTTTCAGAGGAAGCATCAACAAGAGTCAGAGCTCATTGACAATTTGTAATGCTCACCCCAAATCTCTGCTGGGCAGGTACCCTACAATCAGTCCCTCTCAATGCACCCACAGTGTCATGGGAACACTAAGAGCACTTGGGTATCAATCAAGGGATCAAGAGATATTGGGGATGGGAGACTCACAGATATAACTGTATGGGGGTGGGGGTTTGTTTTGGATCAGTTAATGCTCACAGGAAATCCATACACAAACTGTGGATAGAGTTAGCAGAGCTGCCTGGGCAGASCCAAAGGCAATGCTTACACACAGTGAATCTGCCTCTGGGCTATTCAGAGAGGATCACAAAGGATGCTGAGGCTGACACAGTGCAAACCCATTATGCCAGAGCAAAGCAGACAAAACCTTTAGCTGATACAAGGCTGYTCCTACAAACCCACACTGGTTCTGCTGCTGTCTGCCCAGGCTGGAGGTTTAGCAGCTGTCCTACAAGTAGTGCAAGAGATTGCTACAGAGCTTGCCAAGTCCATGTCAAAGCAGCCTGAGGACCCTGTACTTATGGTGTGCTTGGCTGTCACCTCAGTTAAATCCTAAATCATGTGCCTTGCTTTCCAGCTCCCATCAGGCTTCAAACCGATCTGCAGGTCAGAGATCAGGGCTTTGCAGGCAGTGGCCATGCACTGGTGACCCTGCAACTCCAGCCTCTCCAGCCAGAGCCAGAATGTCCAGTCAGAGTCAGCACCTCCAACCAGATGCAGCATGTCCAGACAGTGCCAGCCTCCACTGGCCACAGGGTCCCAACCACAGACAGCACTGCAAACACCTTCCCTGTTCCCTTGTGCTCCCCATCACAAGAGTCACCAGGAGTTACAGAACATCAGCTCAGTTCAGAGCAGGATGGCCATGCTCCTTGTCACTGTGCACCTGCATCCCTGCAGTGTCAGGACACATGCCAGGGTGCATAACAGTGTAGTCATATGCTGCTGCAATGCACCCCTGTGCTATCCTAGGCTGACTTCTGTCACCACCACAGCCGCCATGAGAGACRCTTCACTGAGGGACGTTTCACACCTTCTATCTCTGCTGAAGTTTTCTTCCTGCCCCTTCCCTGMCAGCAAACATATCTCAGGATAACTGAGAGTTATCTCAGGACACCTGCAAGCCCATCTTACCCTATTTTTTTTTTGTAAGATAGCTCGGGTTACCATCCCTTCTCCATTCAGGGATCACCAGATGTTAAAGCCTGTGAGCAGATCCCATCACCTGCTGGAAGCAGCCCACCCCAGGAGAGGAGCTGGCACCAGTCCCCTGGGAGCAGTTGGTGTAAACAGCGAGGTGCAGAGCTGCCTGTGGGCACTGCAAAGCTCCAGCATGAGCCAGTGTGCACTGGCTCAACACYCTGTTAGGTGTCCTCTCTCCCCTCTCAGGAAGCTTCAAACTGATCAGCCCAAATGTCTTAAAAATATTGTCTGGAAATCTTTGCCAAACTGCTCCTTTCAGGCAGTGCCTGACAAATGCTGCTCTGGACCAGTGCTAGGCTGGTGTACCCGGGCTGACAGATTCACTTCACTTCACTTCACACATCACCAGAACCAGAGAAGCTGTGGCTGCCCCATCCCTTGGAAGTATCCAAGGCCAGGCTGGATGGAGCTTGAAGCAACCTGGTCTAGTGGGTGGTGTCCCTGCTCATGGCAGAGGGGTGGAGCGAGACAATCTTTAARGTCCCTTCCAACTTAAACCTTTCTGTGAATCTTTCTACAATCCTATGAAATCTCATGCCACTGCTGAGCACAGGCTTCACTGGTACCAGGCAATGCCTCTGTGCTGTCACAGCCACACACCAGTTCTCAAATAACACAATATATTGTAGTTTTGMCTTTAAAAAATGAAGTGGACTCCAGAATCTCTGCACTGTCACCTATCACAGCAGGCCAACTGTTTCATGTTAGTGAGCAATGTTGCAGCTCAGCTTCCAGGAGCAGGAGAGATGCASGAAACAAAGTATTGTCAGAAATAACTGATGTTAAGACATTTCTGACTTTGATGCTGTATTTCACRCTGAGTAAAAATGTGGGTTATGGTCTCACAGCACTTGCATGCTGGCTCTTTCAGTCCCTCCAAAACCCCCTCCTGCATGGCAGCCTGCATGAAACGCAGCCCTGAGMACAGCTACCCTGTGTGCTTACACAATACAACTCACAGGTATCCAGGACAAGGTGCTGCCTAACCAGTGCAGATGGACAAGCTACAGGAACTCAGAATTTAGCTCAAATTAAAAACAGACAGCAGCACAAGGTAAAAKATTTAAGGAGACTGCACAGAAGATTCAGGATGCTGGAAATGATTCCCACCTCCTCAGAAGAACCAATAGAGCACTGGTGAAAGAAGAAGCTATTCTGGCTTCCACCTATCCCCAGACTGGCAGTCTTTCAGTGAATAGCTGGGATGTCCCCTGTGGAAACACACTGCTGAGTGGAGTTCTGCATTGTCCAAACTGACATTATTTCAACTGGGAAAGAACCAAATGCATCCCATGAAGACAGCAGTGTTTTCAAGGCAGATTTGTAGGGCCCAATGTTGTCACACTGGATAATGAGAAGGGAGAAAAAAGCAGAATCACAGAACAATGTGAGTTGGAAGGGACCCAGAAGGRTCAAGTCCAACARTTAAGTGAATTGCCTATACAAAAAYKGAACCCAAGATCTTGGTGTTATCAGCACCACACTAACCAACTGTACCTCCTGTGTATTTAGCAGCCTGTAACAGAAGACTGGGGCATCACAGAATCATAGAAACATAGARTATCTTGAGTTGCATCACTGCATCATGGCACTGAGCACCATGACAGGGAGCTGAGATGCAGTAGGGGGCGCATACACTTGCCCTTAGTTTCTCTGCAAAGAGAAACAGCATGGGAAATTCTGATCCCCTGCTAAAGGCAGTGCCTGTTTCACAAAAATGAAATATGTATGGGCTGAAAGCTGTTGATTAGAGATGCAACAGTGAGTCTCAGTGTCCTGAAGCAATAACACAGTATTTCTGGAAATGCTAGGCTAGGACTGGTAACAGTKACCCACTGCAATGTACAGAACTCCAGGAATGCAGCAGGAAGAGGAACAGTAAGTATGCACATCAACAGGTGGTGAGAGTAGGGTTAATCCCTGTGTTTCTCAAGTGTATTATCAGACTCAAAGTTTTAGGAATGAATCAAATATTCTTCAATTCTCAGAAGATTGAATTGCCTGGAAATGATGCTGAATTGTCTGGAAAGAGTCATGAGGCCATTTGGGTCCAGTATCCCTTTAAAAAGGGAATTTGTGCCAGAATTAAGAAAACTAAAATGCAGAAGCTTTAGCAATCTTAAAAGAAAAAAAAAAGATTATGATAAACAGAATTTAACAGAATTCATTAAACAGAACTTTTACACTAAGTCCCAGGGGGGCACAGGAAAATTTTCAAAACTCTAGAAATATTACAAAAAAATCATATATGACTACATAGGGGATCTTGTGATCTTTTTTTTTTTTTCATTACCACAGATTTCTTATACTTACACAAGAACTCTTGGATTTCTATTTCCTACTCTTCCAGAAACGACTCAGGATTTCCCAGCAGGAGGGGAACACCAGGCTGGCACTGAGCAGCAGTGGTGTGACAGCATGGCATTCCCCCCTCCCAATCCTCCCTCTGAAATGCTCCTTTTTTGCTTCTAAAAGCAAAGTTAGCTGAAAAAAAGCATTCTGCTTCACCAGCTTAGTCCYGCTGATGAGCTGTTTGACTGACAGTAAAGACAGCCAAAGCATCTCGTGATGATGTCCTGATGTCTGACAGCACTAAACAGCCTGATCAGTCCCATGGATAATGACACATCTTCCATGCAAAGAACCACTGCCCTTACTAATTYTGAGAGACCACGCTTTGACTGCTCACATCCCTGAGAGCTGGCTAGGCTCCATGCAAGGTCCAAAATCAAATCTGTGGCAGAATATCTTAACAATACTGCCTTGCCAGCAAGGCCTAACAAAAGGTTGCAGAAGCTGACCTATTACAGCTGCAATTGCCAGTAAGAAATAAATTAAAACACATCTCTCAGATAATGACGGAATCACAGAACAGGAAGAGAAAACAAGGTGTTGTTAACAAGTTTGAAAACAAGGTGTTATAAGCTCACAAGCTCCACTGAGAGAGCTGAGGTGATAATGAGCCTCAACATGATATTAAATTCTTATACAGCCTCTTTGTAAAATAATGRCTGTTGTCACCTTGCAACAAAGCAAAATTAATCACAAGACACTAGCAGGGCAAAATCCCAAGAAAGAACTGAGCAAACCTGCCAGAGGACAGCAGCTTGTCTTTCCAGCTGCCACTGGTCAYGAGTGGCATCGGAAAACCTGTCTGAGATCACAGAGGACAGAGAAGGAAAAGAATGTGCTGACAAAAAAGCTTGGCAGAGGACACACACTCAGAGGATCAGAAAAGCAGCACAAATTTGATGCACTTCTCTTGAGAACCTATGTGCCAAATTCAATGGATTAAAATACTTTTGCCTTTGTACTGATCATAGGCAAATGCAATTATTCTCTTAACAGCTCAATATTTCAGCTYCTATTTCCCATGAGTACATTGGCAGTCATGGCAAAATGAGTTGTTTTTATTGTAGGTGACTCTCCATTATGTCTGAGACACAAGAGCATGACAGAAGAGGAAAAAACCCAGGGAGCCAGGTGAATGSACAGGATTTGCACAGGAGCAACAAACTTTGTTGGGTTGGACATGCACATTAATCTCCTGATTTCAGAGTCTCTWGAGGCTTTGAAGTCACTGCCACCACTCACYAGTAAATGAGACACTGCCAAGCAACATGAATAAAGCAAAAMTAATTTGATCAAAGCTYAGATAATCAACTACATGTTTATTAYATCAGACACAACATAAATAAATGAGCAGAGAGCGGGCGAACTTACCGTGCCATGCTAAAGTGACTAAAGTAGGGCAACATATTTGTTTATTTCTCCAGCTTAAAAATGTACATTTTTTTTTATTTCTACGCATTCACAGCACCTTAAAGGTAGCACAGATGTGCCACATTGTCTCACTTTAKTGTCTTCTTTACAGTTTCAGCTGAGACCCCAAAAGTACAACATYCAGCTCCATTAAATGAGTTCATATGGCAAATGGAATATTTTGGGCAAAACAGCCAAATGCAAAGGCTGGAGATCTCAGAAGAGCCTTGGGCACAGSTACAGGCTTGAGCAGCTTGAACTCCTCCCAGACAGGGAAGCCCAGAAATGCCTGGGCTATGTCTGGCTAGCTTCAACACCATGAATTTGCATGGGGTTTTAGCCCTGGTAGGGTGATATTGCAGCTATGGTGCAAAGGAAGGGAAGAACAGACAACTCAAGTCCTCACTGTTAACAAATCCATCGATTCCTTTCTATTTCAAAGGGAAGATTCTGCCAAAAGTGTTCAGGAGCCCTCTTTACTTGGTCTATCTGTAGAAAGGTTCAGAGATCATTTAGGCCCCTGCCAAACCAGGGCTTTTCTGACAGTATGCAGTCAGCCCCAGGGTAGAGGGGAGAACTGTCCTGAACATTCAGCCTCATCCTGTGCTCATCACAACCCCGTGTTTGTCACACTGTGTCAGATGCAGAGCACAGCAGCAGAAAATCCCAAATTCCTATGCACAGGCTGCCCATTTTCTCATCTGCAGCACGTGTTCATTGACCAGCCCAACACATGCAATCCAAATACCAGCATTTTCCAAGACCTGCACTGTTTTGACAAGGCACTAGAGAATTTTTAAGAAACCCACACTCGAAAATACCTCACAGTCAGGCAGCTTTCTTGCTCTTCCAAGTAAGACAGCTCTATTCCTCAGCTGATATSCCCCTGTACATTCTCCATTTAGCTCTCCCTCACCTTTTGTAAATGACCTACAGCTTCCACAGCCAGCTCACGGCCAGAGACCCCAGAAGTCAGCCAGCAAACCATCCAGCCTCAAAATAGTGTGTGCACCTTGCAACTCACTGTAAAACCAGCAGAGACCACACATCTGCACTCCTCCTACCTAAGTGAGTCTCCGTATTTTGTGCAAGTAGCAGTTTCATTAACAGCCTGTGATATACCCAGCTGGAGTCTATTTTCTTTTCCAAATAAAATGGAAGACCATGTTGATAATATTCACTGACCAGAGAAAAAACACCATTCTGTTGGGTGCATAGAGATGGCAAACACTCCAGCTTCACCTCCCTTCAGATTTTCCAGAARCTGTGCTACTTAATGCTATTTGGATGTAGAGGAGGCAGATGCATTCTGAGGAAGATGCTCCCACTCTTCTGCAGAAGGCAATGACGCAGCAACAGTGGCAGCCAYTGCTCAGGCTGGACATCACCTGTGTGCCATGGGATTTCAGTTKGAAGGGAGGTTTGCCAGACCAAGAGCCTCAAAGTAAACCACAAAATTCCCCTCTGCAAGAAGAGGCTCTGCCTGAGCTTTCTAAGCTACAGACTTAGAAAAAGCATCTGACAGCAAGCTAGGGACATGCCCTGYAGCTCTGCTAACTAGAACATCTCCACGTCAGCTTCAGTGGCACTGAGCAAACAGAACCTCCTAGGACACAGCATAAACACTTATAYTGTTTTACAGTTTACACTCCATATGAGATTTATTTTTCACAATGCTGCCTCGATGGAGGCAATGGCTTGGAGCAAACAGCTGTTAAAATTAGCTTATTTTTGTCTATCTGATTCATCCTACTTGAAAGCTTTGGGTTTCTGCTGGAGAAACGCACATCCAGTGACCCTGACACAACACACAATTTCTTGCTCTGCAGACGTTACCTGATTGCACATGGGCCAGCAAATATGGAAAACAACCCTCAGAGAACAGCCTGAGTCCTATAAGCAGCAGGGATTGCAGAAAAACAAGCACTCTTGCTCTCATGCTATGCAATGCAGCCCAGTGCAATCCAGCCTGTGACCATGTCTAGTCCCTCTGGGCACGGGTTAAACCCATGATTTACTTCAATGCCCCGATCTGACTAGGCACAGGTGGCATTCAGGGGCTGGGACATGTCTGCCACTCCAGCCAACACAGCCCTGGAACAACTGATTCCTCTAGACATCTGCAAAAATGTCCAAACATACAGATTTATACTTACTTCAAAGCATACCACACTCTCAATATACCAATTAACAGTACTAACATTGACAACAACTAATTTTAATAACCAATATTAAAATCACTGATTTTTTTTTTCAAAAACTGTTCAAGATTTCCCCCTCCCRCCCCACAACACTGTACCTGAGTGGCAATGACTGACCCACAATACAGTCAGAGACACCTATACTTGCTCCTTATGAACCMTGGTCTCTTGTCACCAGCAACCCAGCCCACTAATGAATAAATCTGCAGTCTGCATGTGACAATGCAGACAACAATCTCCCCCTCGTACTAACATTAACAAGGAAGTACAATTTTAAATTATTCTTTTTGTTCTCAGGGACTTGATATCCTGCCAATACTTGCAGCTGCAAGCATGGTTATTGCCTCTCCTTTATTGCTAAAATTAATTTATCCGCTTGTTTTTTCTAATTTCCACTTAAATAAAACTTTCTATTACTGGCCATTCTCATCCACCCATTTTGATTTCCTTTCTGTTTTTAATCATCTGTCCTGCACTGGAGAGCCAATGAGTGCTAATTGTGYTCCAGATGAGGTCACCAAGCACACAGAAGATAGCAGTGTCTGTAAACTGAGGTGCATCATACAACTGASAACATTTTCATTTGTAACACAGAATCTTAGAATGGTTTGGKTTAGAAGGGACCTTAAAGTCCATCTTGTTCCACYCACCTTGCCATGGGGAMRGACATCAGGKGGATGAGAGTGGCCACTAGACCAAGTTGCTCCAAGCCCTGTCCAACCCAGCCTTGGACACTTCCAGGATGGGGCAGCCACAGCTTCTCTGGGCACCCTSTGCCAGGCCTCACCACCACCACARGCAAGAATTTCTTCCTAATATCTAACATGAAATCTCCTTTCTTTCAATTTAAAACCACTGTCTCTTGTCCTGTCACTACACGTTCTGTTGAACAGTCTCTTTGTTGAATCAGTTATACTTAATTATAAAGACTAAAAGTAAATGTAAGATTAATTTCACACTGAAATAAAAAAAAAAAACAAACAAAAAGCCTTCTCCTGTACTTTCCATCAGAAATCTTCCCTTGGACCTCTGGCACAAGAAGCCCTCTTGACACCTCCTTGAGAAAAAAAAAATGCAGATCGAGAAAAAACAAAAAAAAAAAAAAAGATCCTGCCCTGTAGAGCAATGATCCAGCTCTGCTGTCTTTCTGCAATTCTTCAGTACTTCTCCCAATACAGAGGCTTCACTGGAGCGGGGGGGAGATGATTAGATGAAGTTTTTTCAGGACACCTGGTTCAGTCTGAGGCACCTCTAAGGCACCGCGTTCCCTGCTGCTCTTCCYAGCACCACCATATTCGACGGAAAAACGCGCCCAGGGCAGAGATCCCAAAGCCTGCCTGGGTTTACCAGTGTTTAAAGCCCAAAATGCCGCGTGTCGAGGATGCTGTGGCCGCCCGCCCCCCCCCGGCCCCACAGCGCGGGTGCCCACACGAAAGCCCCGCGGCTCCCCCCGGCCCGGTGCCTCACTCACCGTCAGGCTGCTCTCCTTGCTCTGCCGCCGCGGCGCCGCCGGGGGCCCGGGGCTCTGCGGAGAGAACCGGAGCACATCATCGCGGCCGCTCTCGGAGCCCAGCATGGCTGCGCGGGGCGGGGGAGAGGCGGCTCCCATGGCACGGCTCGGCTCGGCTCGGAGGGGGAGCTGAGGGAGGCCCCGGCTCGGTGCTCCGCCTCTCGCCTCTCGCCTCCGCCGCGCCGGGCTGCGAGCACCGRGSWSCGRRCACCGAGCGGGGGCCGGGGCTGCTGTGCCGTGGGACGGTGGCTCTGCCTGTCGGGGGTGGGAGAGTGTCCTGCCATGCCTTGGGATGGGGGCGGCACACACCCCTG
>NW_026623447.1:55854-67270 GCF_030028575.1 Malurus melanocephalus | reverse complement strand
TGTGCTGCCGTGCTTTGGGACGCTGATAGCCACTGCTGGGGACAGGGATGGTGACATGTCCTGCCGTGCCGTGGGACGCTGATAGCCACTGCTGGGGACAGGGATGGTGGCAGTGTCCTGCCATCAGACATTTCTACCTGTCTGTGGAATGGTGGCATCGTGTTCCCCTGGGGACAGGGACACAAGTGTGTCTGTCCCACAATCCCCCCAGGCTGGCAGTGCCCCCTGTCCCTGTTGGGCTCAATGCAGTGGATGCTGATCTGCACCATGTGAATTGCTCCTGGCATCATCACTGGGCTGTGCCAGGGWCTCCCACCCCATACCCACTGCCCAGGCACCCAGTGCTCGTCCTGGCATTTGACAACCAGCAGAGCAGTGCCTAGCACCACACACATGCAGTCCCATGGCTCTTCTGCTGTTCCCTTGGTGGCAAGTTGTGACAACCTGAATGGGCAGCATTTAGCTGCTCTCTAGGAAGCCATAAACAAGGTCTGGCCCTGTGCCCAGCACAGCAGAGCTCCATGTTGCTCTCAGTTGTGGCTTCCCCGCCCCCCACCTGTTTCCAAGAAATGTGGCTGAGCTTGCTGGAGGGATCTTGCCAGCATTTGTTTGAATGGTGGCTGCTACCCAGGTCTAAGAAAGCACCCTGGCCAATGCCTAGGAGCTGCTCCACAGTGGGATASAGCCTGTGCCAGGAACAGACAAGGAGGCAGTCAAAGCAAAGCAGCTTCGGATGGCCCAAGACACACGAGGAGAGAGACAGGCCAAAAAGACTTTGAGGGTGTGCAGAACAGCTTTTTGCAACCATGACTTTATGGTCAGATGCTTTCCTTACTATGGACCTTCTGCAAAAGCTGCCACAGCTCCCAGGATAAGCATCTTCCCAAACGGGMGTAGAAGACGCAAGCTGCTCTGAGATTTAATGGCACCAGCAGCCAGTTAGAGATTCAGAACCAGTTCAAAGCAGGTTCAAAGCAGGGATGAAGCCAGGACTTCAATTTGGAAAAACCTGTAATAAAGGAGCAATGGAAAGAAAGTATCATGGAGGTGATGACAAGAATGAGRAAAGTCATGAAAGGGATTTTTGACAGGCTAATGGTTGAGTCAACTGAGCAAAGCAGTGCATAGCACTGAAAGGCTGAGAGAGCCTGGAAAAGACTCCAGGAAGACTTTAGTGCAAACTTTCAGTACCTGAAGACAGCTCACAAAAGGCTGGAGAGAGACTGTAGACAAGGGTCTGGAGTGATAGAAAAAGGGGAAATTGCTTCACACTGACAGAGGGCAGTGCTAGATTAGAAAGTAGGGAGAAATTGTTCCCTGTGAGACTGGTGAGGCCCTGGTACAGGGTGCCCAGAGAAGCTGTGACTGCCCCATGCCTGGAAGTGTCCAAGGCCAGGTTGGACAGGGCTTGGAGCACCCTGGTCTAGTGACAGATGTCCCTGCCCACAGCAAGGGGTGGGACTGGATGGTCTCTGATTAAAGCCTCTTCCAACTGAAACCACAGTGTGACTCTATGACTCCTCATGTATCTCAGCTGTGAATTTGACTAAAAAGGTGCCTATGAATTTGAGTAAGACTCAGCACTGTAAAGACAGAAAGTGGCAAATGTTGCTACCAAGGAAGTTCTGCAGAAGTTAGTTAATCTGACCATGTTCCAAGCTAACTACCGAAAAAAAAGGGAGTCAGATGCATTGAGAAATTAATTTTTTTTTTTGGCACAAGGATCCACAAGGGTTTTTTTTTAAGGAAGTCACAGCCTACAAATTTATTTGGGTTCTCTGAGGGAGCCCCATGTGTGGATAGGGGTGTCTGGTAATGCATTACATTAAGATTCTAAAATGCTTTTGACCTTGTTTAGGTGCTCAATGTCTCCAGCCTGGGTAAACTGCTCAGAGAAGCAGCAGCACGGGCAGTTAGCACAAGACATTTGATGGAAGAAATAGGGAATCCAAAGTGTTGGGCTGTATCATGAGAAATGCCATTAACCTAAACCAGAAATACTGACCTAGGTGAAACAAACTACCTGAGGGAAAAGCTGCAATCAGCTACTTAGGAGGCAGCATGCAAGAAAGAGGGTTGAAACAAAGCAGGACAGTTGTCAGACAACACAAAATTTAGAGCAAGAAACAGAGAATGTCAGAGGCACACTGAGAGCACCAGACAAGCCAGGTCCACRTGGCAGCAGCACACCAGTCAAACATGCATTTCCCCAGAGGCATTTAAGGAGCTGCACTGCAGAAGRACTTACCACTTCCATACAGAAATGAAACAGAAAACTCAGGTCTGGGACCACTGGGGAAAATGCCAGCAGGTGGGGAAGCACAACCCAAATTAAATGTGATCCACCAGCTGTGGCAGTCACATGGTCATAGGGTGATGTTTTGACAGAGAGCAAAGTGTTTTGTGGGAGGAGCTGGAAGACAATCCTGTGCTGCATCTGCAGACCTGTGGGGAAGACTTTTCCAGGGATATGATGTTTCAAGAAAAAGTGTGGAGGTATTTATTGGAAATTTGGATAAAGGCAGGGGAGGCCAATTGTCCACAGGTCAGGATCTTGTAGGTTAACTYGGGGTGATGTTCTGGGTGAGGCTCTGAGGAGGGGCTGTGAAAGGACAGGCTGGAGTGGATGAAGTCATTGAGAAAAAAGCTTTGGACAAATTCTTTGTGAATACTGTCTTTGGGAGGGAAAGCTGGAGCTGCRGGAAAATACAATGAGATACAGACATGGGCGGATGTGCAAGTGAAGAGAGATGACTGTGCTGGACACAGGCCCAGGCTTTAGGCTGGAATGGCATGAAAATTCCTAGGGTTGTTAACAGTGACTGAAGTGGCCTGGTRGATTTTTCAGAAAAGAGTGATAGGACAAAAAAATTCAAAGATCTTGGCATTTTTTACTGTTTTACCAGCTGGACACAAAGACTAACTATTCTACATGGAACAAATCTGTCTGATGAGAGTTTCTAAAAGAAAATTATTTTCTGACTTCCTGCTCTGGGTGGATTCCTAAACTACTTAAGTAGAAACCCATTTATTCGTCAATATTGCTGTTTGGCTTTTTCCTAGAAACTTACCTGGGTGTCCCCAGTGGCTTTTCGGAGGCTCATATGACCTGAGTCGAGCTGGTGTACCGGGGACCCAGAGATGTAGTAGCCATTCACTGTAAGAACACATGGGAGAGTTAGCAGGCTTGCTGCTGATAGCAAATGAAAAATTGCACATTTTAAAAACTAATTCCGTAACTGAATATGCAGCTACAGATCACAATATTTTAAGGCTTAGGGGTTTTTCTCATTATCCAGCTCTAATTTGATTGGTAACAGAACATTTTCTTGAGTGGAGTTGGTTCTGCCCATGACTGTAACCAGTGAGTGATCTTTCCCTGTCCTTATCACAACCTGTGAACCTTTTGTTGTACTTTTCTCCCCCATTCCAATGAGGGAGAGAGTGAAGGAGTATCTTCCTGGGGCACCAGGCATCCATAAAAAGTACTGGTCTAAGAGAGTTGGGTTTTCATGTCAAGAAGGCAAACCTTGTAAGATACTTATGTTCATGCATGGAACTACAATTTGCTTTTTCTCTTAATATACTGAGCAAGGAATAATGCTCAAAGTAATGTTAAAATAAGATACCACATTATAAATCCTTTGGTCACAATGAAATGCACAATCTTCATGCAGACTACCCACTCAGCTCCGCCAATAAAGAGGGACATCAGTTTCAAAATTTCTATGGAAAAAATACTCTAGCCTGTGTTATTTACAGTCAGCTGGCAGAAATGGCTTTTACATTTAATACTTTTTGTTCTAGAGTAATTTTTGCTTTGTTTTGTCATTCAGCACCCAGAGCTTTTCACTACAGTTATGCATCTGACTCTGCTACTTGCTTCCTTGCCMCCTCAAGTCAAGACAGAGATGACATGGTCACCCCTGTAGCCATCACATGCTAAAATGCTTCACTGTGTGTATGCTCTGTGTGGAAGAGCATCAGCAGCCCATGTGCGGTGCATCTGCAGCTCATTGATTTTCCTGCCCTGTCAGAAAGCAGAACTGAATTGGGCCACTCTTTSCCTCTGTGCTCCCAGAAGGAGCCAACCCAGCCCTTGAGCAGATAATTCAGACACCCAGACAGAAGGTGGACTGGCAGGGAAACAGTAGTCGAGAAGAWGTGTTAGAAGAGAAAGTCCCCCCATATTTGCTCTGCTACACTCCCATGACCATGTAGCTGGAGAAGAGAAGGGTCTGGGGGGACTTTAGAGCACCTTCCAGTGTCTAGCAGGGCTACAGGAGAGATAGAAAGCACATTAAGAAAGAGTCTGGATTGACAGGACAAGGGRCAATGACTTGAAACTGCAGGASAGTAGATTTAGATCAGAGATTAAGAGATAATCCATGAGGCCCTGGCACARGCTGCCCAGAGAAGCTGTGGCYRCCCCACTCCTGGAAGTGTCCAAGGCCAGGTTGGATGGTGCTTGGAGCAACYTGGCTCAGTGGAAGGTGTCCCTGCCCATGGCAAASGGGGTGGAATGAGATGATCTTTACAGTCTCTTCCTCCCAGAACCATTCTATGATTCTGTATGTACATCAACTCTATATCCCTCTGTATCACAGCACTTCCTTTTGCTTTGCTGAATGCTAGAGAAGCAGGTTCACCCAGTGCAGTAGTCAGGCACAGCATCAAACAGTACCTGCAGAACTCTTCTGTGACACAGGGCTCTTTGGAGTCCCAGGCACACTGCTTGGACGCTCCCAGGTCGTTTCTGTTGAAGGGAAACATGAGTGTAARGGTGATGGAGGCTTTCACACACGTACCAGAGTTATGACTATTACACATTTACCAGTGAGTCTGACCCTCATTATCCTCTGAACCAGCTTTTTATCCTCTGAGGAAGATGCCTGCACCTCCCTGCACTTGCTCACTCCCCTCATCTCTTCCTGCTACAGCTGCCAGTTGGGATGGGTGGAGACAGAGCAGACTGGAAGCTGCATCACTGGTTTTTCCAGATCACTGCCTGGGAACATTAACCTCACCTGCACTGACTGCCCTTGCAGGTGGAGTTAAGTCCAGCCCAGAGTGGGCACTGCCTGCAGCCCATGTAGGCATCACCATATGGTCCTCAGCCTGGGGACAGGCACCAAGCAGTGGCAGTGCCTCTGCCCTTGCTCTCTCCATTAAAGGGAGCTGTGAGTGACTCACAGATGTGGTTTCTGTGACATATACACAAGCTGTAGCACCTTTTTCCCAAAAATATATTTCCCTGGGAAATTTCCTTTTTTCCACCCAGGTCATTTAGCAGTTGGAATATGCAAATATCTGTCACACCAGTTGTGACACTCCAAAGACTACTGCTGCTTTCCCCCTCAGTTGCCTCTGTAGCTTAACCATTCTGCTCATTTTCTCAGTAAATGAGATGACTACATGCTGAAGACAAAAGATTTAAGAGCAAAACTTTTTTAAAAGTTGTGAACAGAAGACAGTGGAGTGARAGCAGCAACTTCCCCACAAGTCCAGCTAGAAAGCCCAAGGCACCTTTTCTTTTTAGTAAACATATCAGTTCCAAATCAACTAAACAATACTCATTACCAGATGGTATCAAATAAGAAAATAAGCAAGTCACTGAAATTAAATCCAAGAACTACTTTGGATATTTCATTTGAAACCGCTGCTTCCCAAATCACAATCAACAACCATTTAAATCTGCCAAAGCCTGAAATCCTGCAGCTGTGTCAGTAGAGCAGATAATCATGGTCAAGTGGTGGTGGAGCAGGGAAGGCCTTGATGATTAAACAGTTTAGGGTTGGCAGWGAGTACCTCCTTCAGGGCACTAAGACCTCCTGTTCTGGGCCAGTGGTTATTTGGGCATCCAACAGGATGTTAACATGTGTCAAGAACCACAAAAGGCTTATCTTTATATATCCACTCATACACATAGGTATATAAATATATGAATATATATGTTTATGCCATGGGTACATTTGTATATATGCAAATGAGATGTCCTCAAGGATTGTGTTAGGTTCCTTATTTCCGGAAAGAACTCAGGATTAAAGATCCCAAAAGGAAGCAGGTGCCATCCCCCACACCTGTAATGTCCCTGAGACACACGCCCTGCCTCTCCCTATCCTTCCCCTCTCACTCTCTCCCCAAACCACAGCATGCTTTTGCTTGCAAAGGAAAGTACTTTGAGCTTTTTCTTCCCTTACAAGTGCAAAACCTGATAAAACTAGAARCTTTGCTGAATCATGGGGAAATATTTAAATTTTAGTCTGTTTTTGTGAATTGGATAATAAGTAAATAAATTCCACACTAGGTCAATAAAGAACCATTGAGAAGTGTTTTAACTAACAGAAGCAAAATCTAATGCAAAGAGTTGTCTTTTATGAGTCAGCTTTGCTTACAAYTCACAAGTGCATGGTTAAATAAAGACAAATTCTAGTTTGCATTTATTGTAATGCAAAGGTAAACAATACAGTATCCATGTGTCTTGTAGATTTTTTTTTTTTATGTAAATTGTTGATTAATTAATAATGTGAGTTGAGATCTGGGGGGAGGGTATGTGATGCCCACTGATGCTGCACCCCAGTCCAGTCAGTGAAGTAACAGGATTTTGTCAGCACTGACTTTGACATTAGCAGTAGAGCAAGTTACCTTCATATTTGGCTTGGGGGTTTACACAAGCATATCGATCTCCTCCAGTGTTTCTGCATTTTTGAGACCATACAGAGGAATGTACCTAAAAACCTACCAAATGTAATTAATTGGTTAAAGAGKCACAGCTCAGTTAGTCAGAGCATGATGCTAATAACATGAAGATTTTGAGTTTGATCCCTGAAGAGTTGGAATCGATGATCCTTTTGGGCCCYCTCCAGCTCATAATGTTCTGTGACTGTGAAAATTACCAGCTGCTGAAAATTACTGTGTAACTGGTCCCTGCTTGCTGGCTGCTGTGGAGCTGCCTTGCAGTGCCCCATTTTTCCCCTCTGCCACACAGAAGACTAATACACATAACTTGACAGCAGAAAATTCACACATGAAAGAGCAGTGCCCAGTAGTTAGCAGATTTGTGAATCCAATCCAAAACATTCAGTGTCTTGACAAATTTTCCAAAATAAAATAACTTTGGAGTTAAGGACATTGAAAAATAAAAAAAAAAAACCCTTAGTGCTAAAAAATGCATAAAATTAAAAAAACAAAATCCTTAATTGGGTAGGAAATGAAAAGAACAAGAGTGTTTTAACTCCATTTATTTTAGCACTAGGAGAAAAAATATTCCACTTCTGTGCAGGGATTATTCTGGCAGCCCAAGTAGGRCTAGGAACTAATCTGGATCAGGACTGCACTGCTGGAATGCCATCTACTGGAAGCAACTACATTTACCAAGGTAAAACTGTAAAATCACAAATTTCTCTGCAGCTTAGTCATGATTAGAAGTGAGACTGGGGATTATAAGTGAGTGGGGGGATGACTTTAGAGATACAGAAAAGGACTGTTGAGAGATAATGCACTGTCTGATAACAGAAAAGGCACATTCTTGTTTTGGAGTACCACATGGAGCCTTTGCTCCTGTGCTTGGAAAATTGGAGGATTACTTGTAACCCAGCAGTAAACAATGATCATGGCTATTAGGAATAGATTCCATATTGGCCTGAATTTTATATCTCACACAGTTTTCCTGAGAGGATATTCCAGCCAAGCTAAAGCMTTGTACTCTAAATTGCCAGTGCAATTCAGCATTGGCAGACCAACACCAACAAGTTCTGTCCTCCCTTATCAACCACATGTTAATCAGACCATTTAGCCAGTGTGGGGAAGAATAACCAGTAGTTTCTTTGAAAGAAATAACTTGGTTAGACTGGCATGTTCCTGGAGCTCCTGCCCAGCACACCTCGGTGTTTCCCCAAAAACCAGGTCAGCCCAGGGCTCAGCAAAGGCAGATGAATTACAGGGCCCTCTGTGTGAAGAAAACCAGTGCTGCAGTGCTGAACAGCAGCAAGGAAGTTCACCACTCACAGACAATTCTTGCCTGTGAAGGAGGATGTGAACAAAAAGAAGTACTGCAGCCTTGGGAGATATCCAAAGCCAGGGCTAGGAGCCATCTGGTGTAGTGGAATGTGTCCCCTGCAGGGAGCTGGCACAAGGTTACTTCCAATCYAAACCATTCTGTGGTTCTGTGGAATTTAGTTACTGAACAGCAAGGCAGGAGAAAACCACTTGTTAAAACTGAAATGACGTAGTAAAAGGAAAAAATAGTTACAAGATCCAAACTATACTGGCCAACGGAACCAGAGAGGGTTTTCACAGAAGTGGTAAAACATTTCCTACCAAAGGAAAGTGGAAACCTGTGGTATTTGGGGGAAGAAAGTTCACTTTTGTTTGGCAGAATGAGAAATGACATGATRTATCAGGCCTACACACACTCTGGGATGTTGTGTTGGTCAAGAAACATAGCTTCTGAGGACATCCTGAAGCAGATGATTTTTGTGATCACACTGTAGCAGCTGAAAAATGAATTATTGGTCCCTCTTCCATGACTTCAGTAGCACTCTAAGGTCGAAGGAGCTGCTTTCCAGTATGAACCTACAACATCATCTAAATGTCAGGGCTTTCTGTACTAGTGCAATCCCTCATGACTGTGCTTATATTCCTTTTAGGAATGGACTGAATACCTTGGTGCTGTGTCATTTGTAGTTCTATTTTAGAAGCTAAATGTTCCATAGTTTCATTGTCTAAACTACAAGAATGGGGCAGATCAAACTGGCAATTCAGGGTCAGCTTACTGTGCAGARATCTTTCCTTGTCTTAGGGATCTGTAGCACCTACCATGTGTCACTCAACTACTGGTGGTAACTCACATCTTTATAAATCGATTTGGAGTTTATTTTGGCTATAAATAGCAATCTATGGCTATAAAATGGCTATAAATCACAAATCTGTGGTGCTGAGCAGCTCTGAACCCAGTTTCTCCCCTGAATAACTGAACTGAATAACTCCCCTGAATAACTCCCCTGAATAACTCCCCTGAAGCTGTGCAGACTGCACAGACCAAGGATGAAGAACAGTAACAGAACATGTACCCTCTCAATGCCTCAAGAAGAAACCCTGCAAACATCTCCCAAACTGTTCCTGAAAACAAGCAGAACTAGAAGTCACATTAGCAGAAGTGTAGAACAGGTCCACAGKCTTAACTCCTCCCTTTTGGATTCACTTTCCTCTTGCCAATGGCAGGCAGGAAACACCTGTGTGTGCAGGCAGTTTGCAAACCCTCTATAACTTTTCTCCTCCACTGAATCTCCATAGGCTCTCAGAAAGGTTTGTGGCCTGTCCGTGGCTCCCCAAAGGGAAATGACTGGTTTGCCCTGTGACTCAGGCAGGGGGAGCAGAGTCTTGCTTTGAAAACAGGTTTCCTTTAGCACCACAGTAGTACACTCTCAGCCCAAACCTCCCATTTGCCTGGAGTCACCTCACTCTGAACCTCACCTCACTAGCCAGGAGCAGAGAACKGTCAGGGGTCTCGCACCTCATGTCCCTTTTCTGGCTAAAATCTTCCCCACATTTGTGACGAATTGGCAAAGGTTTCATGGCCCTTCATTTCTTGATATTGTGTGTGGTGGAAAAAAGCCCATAGGAATGGCCAAGGAAGTGTGAGGGTTTGGACGTGTTAAAGAAGGAACTTCATTCACAATACCCTGAAACTCATGTGAACCATTCAAAACTTTTGAAGTAGAAGGAGTGGATGAATGAAAGTACAGTTAAAATAKTTTTTCCTTCTGCTTCATAGAGGATGTGTAGCACAAGGAGATTTTGTTTCATTAGAATAAGGAGGTCTCACCTTGCATCAGTTCCCAGAACTGACTCAGACCAGACCTGACCTCCTGCAGACCAAAGGCTGTGGACTTGCCTGATTGAACACAGCAGCTTCTTCATCTTTGTGCTCCCACATTTTGGTCCATTSAGCCCTGCAGTACTGAATCCTGTATGGCTCACCTATATCAGTATCATCTCAAAGGCCCAAACAACCAGCCCATGCATGGGCCTCTGAACTGCTACACAGCTGTCTACACAGTGACCTCACAACTCCTCTATGGACTGGGGCATTTACCTCCATCCTTACACCTAATAAAAAGAGACAAAAAAAGTGGGCAGAAGTGACTGATGCAGATCTCTCTGCACCTGCATCAAACATTAGAGTCAAGCACACAAGTGCTGAAAGCAGAATACCAGGTAKCACATGAACTTGTTCAGCAGGCATTGCAGTGGCAGAACTTAAATCCAATTCCATCCCACAGACAGTTCAATAAAAGAGAGACTGAGGCTGCTGAACAGCTTTTAACCTCAGTCTTGAAAGACACACCATGGAGACATATACSATCTAAGAGCTCCTGAATGGTTCTGTTCATGTGTTGAATGTAGAGCTGTTTGTCACCCAGCACAGGAAAAGCTGCTGACAAGAGCTCTCACTKGATCTTTCAAAATGATTACTGGGATATCTACCATGCCCCTCCTTTTGCAAACACCATGTAACAAAAGCAAGCCCTTCACTGCAGGCTTAGCAGTGATAATAATGCTATTTCCAGCACTTTCTGAGACATGCCTTGTTTTTCTAGGTTTTAGACCACCCTTTAGCTAGGGCATCCTGTGTCACAGGGAAATGGTCACTAAAATGTTTTAACTGTATGAGAAAAAACATGTAATAAAAATGCTTGACAACTCTTTGGTGTCTCCATAGATGATTTACTCTTTGAGCTGCAGTTCACAAGTTTAGTTGGAGCAGGAGTTAACCATAGCTGGTGAGGCATAAAAGAAACTCAACCCAGAGAYCAAATCCTCCCAAGCTCCTTCAGTGATTCAGAGACATGGAAAAATATTAGGCAGAGAGTAGACTTCATTCATCCACTGATCTCTCATCTTGGGCCTAGCAAGCACTTCAAAAGAAGCAAGAATGGTCTGCAAGGGGTAAACTTCCTTGCTGCTGTTTAGCACTGCAGCACTGTTTTTCTTCACAGTGAGAGCCCCTGTAATGGATCTGCCTTTGCTGGCCTTTCCAGGTGGAGTTAAGTCCAACCCAGACTTAACTTTCAGGGACACAGTAAGGTGYGCTGGGCAGGAGCTCCAGGAACATGCCAGTCTAGCCAAATTACTGGGTCATCTCTCTCAAGGAAATGGGTTTCAGCTCACTTTGAGGTTGCCTTCTAACCAAGCAAAGACAGAATAAGTCTTGTTTATTCTCTGAAAAGAAAAAGCTCAAGACTCGGTATGTAAAGGTTGGAATTAGTTACAAAATGACCAAGTGYTATTAAGAGCTTTAGTGCCCCCCTAGCTAGAACCATTCCAAACTGTGCTTGGGCTGCCAGAATGGATGCATTTCCCCTGGAGATCTGACCACTCTCAGCGTTCATGCTGTTGCTTTCCCCACTCATAA
>NW_026623447.1:32037-55584 GCF_030028575.1 Malurus melanocephalus | reverse complement strand
ATAACAGACCTAGTGAAAATACAAGTATCATTGTGTGATCACAGGGCAGAGAATTCTCCTACTTAGTCTGCTGTCTTCCTCCAATTACCCAATGAAATGCAGCATCATGAAAATCACTTTCATATTCTTGACTGAGGTCTAGCTTGTGATGGTGAAATAGGAAGGTTCCCTTTGCTGGTGCTTCTCAATTTAATCCTTTTCATATGATTACAGTACTTAAAGATGGTGTGTCATAGGAAAGAGATGTTGAGCTTGCAACATCATAATGTGCCAGTGCTCTCAGCTTTGGCATTGCATAGAAGCTGTGCAACAAAAATGTGATGAATGGTATATTTTAGGATGGAGAACCTCAAAATATGCAGAAGTCCCTTCGAGTATCCATGGGTATTCTCTGACCCACTGAATGTCCTAATGGCAACAGTGTCACATGAAAGCTGACCACAACCAATGTTACCATCCCTTACCTGCCTAAGCTGTGCCAGACCCAGCTCATAACAGCAACTGTGGAACAGACAGGTGGATGAAGACTGGGGGAGCTTCCAGCTATGAATTCCAGCAGGCCTTAGACATGTCAGTGCTTAACCCCTCACATTGGGACGTTTCAGCAGCAACTGGTTTAATAACCTGGGAAATTTACTTGCAAGACAAAACCAGTGCCACGCTGCATGGAAAGAACTTCCCTGGAAGTGTTTAARGCCAAGTTGGATGTGGCCCTGATCAACCTGGTTTAGTAGCAGTCCTGACTATGGCACAAGGCTTGGAAACAGATGAGCTTTATGGTCCCTTCAAAAACAAACCACTCTGTGACTCTCTGATAATGCTAACCCAGCTGCTCACCAGACACAGGATGTTAGGAACTTCTGTGAAGGATGAAGGATAAAACAAGATGAGCAGGAAATGGCACCCAGGAGGACAGAAAGAAAAAGCTGACTGGTGGTTATCAGGAGGATACATACCTTTTTTGGCAGGTCAAGAAAATTCTTCTAAAACTGTGAAGTGCTGGACTTAATGATTCCTTTCAAGGAAATGAACCACACATTTCAGGACTGCCACAGAACTTATGTTGCAGGTAGCATTCTACTAATGATGTTTGTGATGCTAAGAATGTATGGACCTTAATTAGGATCATGGAAACACAAAAACAGAATTCCTGCTTTCCAGGAGATGAAATGCTGTTTAGTAAATGGGAAGGACCTTATATCAAAGACAAGAAAAGGATGGAAATAAGAACACATCATGCAGGTTGACCTCAGCTGTGAAAACAAGGTGGCAGTAAGCCACACAAACAGCAGTGTTGTAAGTACATAAGCCATCTTTAATGTGATGGACAAGGTAGCTGGAGTGCTGTTGTTTGACTAATGCAAGAGGTATTGCAGCTGCAGCCCATCAGAGAATTTCTTCAGCATAATGAAATATTTTCYTGCTGAATCTACCACCCACACACAATTGTACACCCCTCCCACAGACACTGAGCAACTTGTTAACCATGTAGTAGCTGTGCATTCTGGRCACTCTTTCTCACATTTGGACATGGCAAGCAGGGATGTCTCTAGATGTTGCACAAGACATATGATGGCCATCTAGCTGTAATGTAATTGGTGAGAGTCAACCTTTATGTGGCAAGGTCATGCTGAAAAGACCCAGATATATTGAAATTGTCTTTGGCTTCATTGTACAGACTGCATACAGGTCAGAGGCCTTTACAATGGTTTCAGGATTTATCAAAGGATGATAAATATGGAGTGTTTATCTGGTGAGACCATCAAGGGGAGATAGACAGGAATGTGCTGTTTGKCATCTGGCTCATTTACCTCTGCACATCTGTTTGTTCCACAGTCACTCCAATTCTTTCATTACCGATTTTCCTAACATCTTTCTTCCACATAAGAACACTGTCTCACAAATTCTATTTCTTTCTAGTTAGRAACCAATTCCTTGAGTTTTTCCTCTAAAGACATTGAAAATTAGACCATACAACAACACACAGTGAAAATACTGTTATAGTCAGGTAAGATCACAAAATAGTCTGAGTTGGAAGGGATTCAGAAGGATCATGGAGTCAAACTCTTAAGTGAATGAGGGATATGGGGATCRAACCCACAAACATGGCATTATTAGCACCCTGCTCTGACAAATGGAACTGATCCCAGAGTCAAGATGTATAACAAAGGCAGATAATCCCAGTGTGGAAGGACACTGACCACTGGAAACAATGATGACAATAATAGGAATGTCTCATAAGAAGGGAGGCACCTGTAGTATTTTGAAGGCTCAGAAGAATCAAGATGTTACTTGCTCCTAAAATCCCATTTCCCCTCCCCAGGAATGGGAGTGGATACTTGAATTACCATTTCTGAATAGTTCAAGCACTAAGAGCAAAAAAACCTATTTAATCCAAAAGAAGATTTCTGCAGGATGTGAGGAGGGAAGCRTTTGGTGAGGCAGAGAAGATGCACTACCAGGCATGGTCAGAAAAGCAAAGCAAGACAGGTCACCCASCACCTCTTGTCTTTAGGACAAGAGAGCAGAACTACACACAGGGTTCATCTGGGGAGCAGCACAGAGCTCCACCACACAATAACTTGTACAGCTTTTGCTTGCTGACCTTTTTCAAAGGCTGTGTACCTCCCTGCTCGCAGCCATGCACCCATCCCAGCAGACCATGTGGGGTGGAGCCCACCCACTGCTGCTGCCAGGAGCATTTCTGGCTAATCCTGCCTTTCCCTGGAGAGCTTGAGGGCAGGACAGTCCACAGAGGAGCAGGACCTGTCCCAAAACACAGTGAGAATATTCAGCACAGCTGCAAATGAAAAGCACACTAAATGTTCCTCTGAACTCATATAAAGATTCCTTGACTTAGACAACCAGAAAAAGCAAACCAGCAGATGAGTGACAAGAGCCTGGTTAGATGTGATGATTGTAAAATTGGTGAAATATAAACACATCAAATAAAGAACAACTTCCACTGAGTCTCAAGCATTTGTAACTTTCTACATTGATAAATATTTTTCATGTAGTTTAGGCTTAAACTAAACTGACTGAAAAAACAGACCTGACAGGAATTTCAGGAAATCACTGTCCCTCCTCTGCCCCGGAGCAGGGCCAGTGTGAACTTTCATGGTTTTGCATTAACCTGCTCTGGTCATACAGACTCCCAGGCAACTCCATACTCCCACATTTGACTTCCAAGAGAGCTTGGAAGGGTTAGTTGTCGTGGTTGCAATTGAAATGTATTACTGTATCTTCTAATGATGACAGGCACTGCAAACAGTCTTCTCCTGAATGGCATTTTAAGCACTTTAAGCCTGCTTTCATGACCCTGTCCACAACTTCCTTCCTAAGGGCAGACACCTCCAGTCTCTCAGCATTAACTCACAGGTTATGTTTTCTATCATTTTTGTTACTTATTTCTGGGCTTTATTCAACTGACTCACATCTTTCCTGAAGTGTGGATCCAAACAAGATAAAATATTCCAGCTGAGGCTTTATAATTTCCCTGTAAAGTTGGAGGCTTACTTCATGCCTCACAGACAACACTCCTATTTATACAATGGAAAATGCTGGCACAACACTGCTGGCTCACACTCAGCTTTAGATCCTCCAGAGCCCCAATGTGTTCRTCTATAAACTGTTCCATTGCCTGTCTTTGCCACTTAATTATTTTTGATGAAATTTCTGATCTTAATTGCCTCTTTACTGAACAGCATCCTCCTGTTCCAGGGTGATTGTGAATTCTGAGTCTATTCTGTGCAGGAGAGAACATCATGTTCTCTCCCAGTTCCAGTTAAAAGTTATCATTTGAATAAGTGCTCTCAATGTCAACATGCCATTCATCACTGGAAATAGTGCCTAGAATGAATTCTCGGGCAGATCACTGCAGGATTCCCTTCAGTACAAACTCCCCTTTGACAAGGGACCATTGATGACCATGCTCTGRGGATGCTCTGCCAAACAGTTTTGCAGCAGCTTATTGTAATTTAACTATGGTCCCCTCTTTGTTTTCCCTCTAGTCAGCTTTCAGACTGCCTTTGCTGCTTTTAAGATCTGTTTTCCCATCAATTGCCTTTCCTTTGCACAGGTCTCCATCTCACAGACCCTGCCCGATTGCTGGATAAATGTTTAGCCACACAGCTCTACCCCATGAGGCCCATACCTCCTCTCATCAGTGCTTTTCAATGATGGAAGTGCTAAAACTGCCACAGAGCTGCCAAGAAAGCCTGCTCTTGATAGCATTCCCCCTTGGAAAGGCACTGGGTGCCAGCAAGGTCCCAGAGGGATGCTCTGCACCTGACCCACGGCTCAGCCACAGCCCTGACCTGGATGAATCCCCTTTCTCTGCCCTGGGATATGTCTCCTACTGACTGGCAAGGCAACTGGTTGGACACCCAGGACAGCTGGAGTCCTGCAAGTGAGGGACATACCACTCTGAGGATGTCCAAACACATTTATATTACAGACAAGTGGACCCAAAGCCTGGAGCTTCCACTGTAKGCTTACCATACTGCTGTGTGACTCCCTTTCACCTCATGCACGAGASACCCACCCGTGCATGATGCATGATRAGGGACATGTACAAAAAGAAAGCAAGAGTRTGGATCTGTCTGCCCCAGACTCCAAGAAGCCTTACAGAGAGCTGTTCAGCCAAAAATGTGTACAGATACATTTTCTGTCTAACACCAGCCCTAAAGGAAAAGCCATAGTGGAGCACTCCAGCAACTGACTGCATTTAGTAGCAGACTCTGGAAAAGTGGGATCAGAGACAGCCTGCAGTATGACACTGTTGTCAGGGTCCCAGCAGCTGCATCCCTGCATGGATCAGTCTTGGATGGAAGCATCTRGACAGGATCCCCTGAGTGCACACAGCACAGGGGAAAGGCAGAGCTTTAAGGAACTGCTGGGAGAGCTCCAGCTGAGGAGAGCTGAGGATACTGCTGGATGCTCTATGCCATGGAAAGAGTCCCTTCCTTGCTGCCTTCCTGCTTCACTCCTTCCCTCCGTCCCTGCCTCCCTCCCTTTGTTACCCTCTCTTTACTGTGAAGAGATTCCTGGTCCCTGGGAGAAGCAGTGGTGACCTTACCCACCAAGAGTTTTGCATCAACTGCTGCTGGTGGGTAATGCTGAGYAGGAGAACTTTAACTACACAGTTCACTGAAGGCTGGAGTGATCTATGAAGGCCACTGAAGGCCAACAAACTGTCTTCCACTGACCTCTGAGTTCCCATGTGTGTGCATTAAACAGTGATACCTCTCTCAAATGCTTCAGCATAGTTTCATCATCTGGTGATAGCTATGATAAAGCAAGAGCAGCCTAGAAATACATCTACACCTTGATGGAGAGGAGACCTGGCTGCTGCTGCTGAAACAACAGTGCTGAGGAGGCAATGCAGCACAGAGGCCATGAAGTCCTGTGACACAGATGTGTGCCAGCACTGTGTTCTCGTGACAAACATTGCCAGTGTTTATCTTGGTACTCCCAACAGCAGCTGCAGCAGAAACAGGACAAATAAGCAGTTCAGACAAGTCAGCAGTGAGCTGTCCAGTCTTTGAGACTGGCAATAAACATCCCTATGGCAACACAGCTTTACCACAGAAAAGATGGGGACTGCAGYTGTAAGGTTTATAGTATGTTATACTAAGTTTATAGTAGTCTTTGACTTATCATATGGCTCAAACCCAGAGAATACAATGTAAGTGTCAAAGTGCAGTCCCACTATTGGGAGCAAGTCTCACATGCCAAATGTGACTTTAAGATGACTGCATGGCTCAGCTGGTCTTACTCTGCAGCACAGTCAAGGAGGACAGTGTAGCATCACAAAACTTGACAAATGTGAGCCTATGGATAGTCCTGAACTACAAGTTTTGCAGGACCAAAGGTCAAAGCCCATTAGATKAAATCCAAACAGTGACCAGACAGCTGCTCAAGCCCAGGACTGGATAAGGTTTCACCACACACTTCAACCTGGAGGTTGCATCCTGCATTATCTGAAGCTTAGATGACACCACAGGTGACACTTCTTGGGCACATAAACCACTTTGAGGAAGCACAGGCATTTGAGATCTGAGTCTGATCGTGCAATACAGCCCAGCTAGTGCAAAAAATATCACCTCGCCTACACCTACCACACAGTCTCTGTGCAGCTAGAAGACTGAGGCAGCAGCATATTCYAAGTGAGCAGGCTGAGACAAACTGAGCTTGCCAGGAACACCAAGTAAGCTGGATAGGGGTCAGAGTGCTCCGTACATGCTGCAGAAGATTACTGTTGTCCCACAAAATGCTACTCAGAAATGCAGGATTCTTGAATCCAGCACAGGAAAGAAGAGCAAGCCTAACTTCAAAGCCAACAGGGCTTAGGACTAGTCTGGTGAGATTCTCATGTAAACACAATTGTGTAAGTGATCCCTAAAGCAAGGCTCAAAACACAGAAATCCCACTTCTAYCCTCTCTAACATAAAAGATATTCTGAGAATCACACAACAATCCCACTGTAATAGCTGAGAGCACAATCATAGATGGTTTGGGCATTCTCCTGAGAAAGGCTGGTTAGAAGTGACCTCTGRAAGTCTTCAGCCCAGCTGCTCTGAGCAGGATCACTGCTAACAACAGATCAGCCACTGTTCTGTCAAGCCAGTTTCTGAGATTTTCCATGGATGGAGATTCCTCTGCCTCCCTGTGCCAAAGTTATCCGCCCCTCCTAGAAGAACAAGAAATCTCGTGATTTCTGGCCTGAACTCACAAGCAGGATAGAGCTATTGACCCTTGTTGTATTATTTGTAACTTTTATAAGGGAAGTACAAAACTGCCTGACATTATGGAGAAACTTAGTCCCATCCACCTTTCTGAGGCAGGATCCCTGTGACAAGARCTCTTAGCACAAAAGAAACAGGCTSTGCCTCTTACGGGTTTTATCTGGCCACAACCCAGTGAATATGGGTCCATCACTCAGTGAACTGAGTATGATCACCTCCTCACCCACATTTGACTTGCAGTGGGTATGGGGTATCTCCCTCCTGCTGATCTCCCCAGGTGCTGCCCATCAGCCAGAGCAAACTGTGCTTGAAAATGGAGGCAGGGTTAAATGGAAATGTACCTTGTGGAGATGTATTTTCTGGAGGGAGTGTCCTGTAAGATGTAAGTGCATCATATGCCAGTAAATAATGACTTGGCAAAGTTCTAGGCCAAAGGCTTCTGAAATAAAACGTACCAGTCCCTGAACACACCATGAGGTGCATTGGGACAGCCCATGGCTCTCCTTGTGAGTAAGCTAAAGGAATGCCAGTGTTCATTCCTGATGGCTGCAACTTTGCTGTGAACAAGATTATCTTCTGCTGTCCTCTCCTTCCTGTCACTCTGGCATATTTTTGCTAAAGAAATGTGGGTTTGCTGGTCACAAGACCCTGTTTTGCAATGCCGCTGTGAGCTCATGATGAGAAGAGCAGGTAGACACAGAAACTTAGGTAAACTGGAGGCAGTACAAGTTTGACAGGTCTTAAACAGATTATAAGATTATGAGTTAATTCTGCTCCTCTACCAACATCACAGTGAATAGAACACACAAAYATAGACTGAAAATTTTCTCTGTGTTGTCCCATTACATGTGTTTTTCCTTCCTTGTCTCTATGGGCAAGATAAGTCTGACCAGTTCACTATTTCTGTTTTCCTAAATGGTGCTTTAGTGATATCTAATGTTCTATCAAACTACTTTACATGTACACATATACATATATATAGACATAAATATCTCTAGGTAAAAGAAATGGGGAATGTGGTAAAAACTATGTATCTTTAACAGTATTTCATATTCTAAAACACTTATGATGGGGGCATTCCTACTTTACATTCTCTGTCTTTTGTAAACATTTCAGATGTCTTCTGATAGTCAGAATTAAGATGACAGGGATGGTAAGACTTAATCTTATATTTTCCTTCGTATGGTCATATTAATTACTTTGGCTCTGCAGCTACTTTGTTATCAAAATCAACTAGCAAGATGATTTCCTGAAACAGATCTGTGCTGGGATGGTGAAACATTTACCAGAACCCCACTCCCACTTACCATTTGTGAAGGTGTTCACATAGTACCTGCGACCCTGGGGAGACATGTAGCTCTGCCAGCCGGGGGGAAGGTGGCTGTTCAAGGTATCTTCTCCTGCCTGAGGAGCTGCCTTTCTGGGCTTCTGCTGAGAAAAGGAAAAAAAMCAACCTATTAAGTAAATATCTACATAATGTAAAGTCTAACCAGACACACAGCTGGACAGAAATAATGTGGTTTGGCATTCAAGAGATTCTGATACACCCAAAGACTTTCAGTCCATTTCTCCCTTCATCTGTCCCAGCTTCTTCCAGAACATGAAGCAACATTYCCTTGAAGAAATTACCCCTTGGGACAGAAAAGAACCCCTCTGTATTTAATGTCCCAAGAGCACCTGGACCTGTCACAGAAAATGACTCTCCTTAAGCAGTAAAATGCAAAGCATAAAATGATCAAGTGTTTGAAAAAGCGGGGTAGGCATCTGACCCTCATTTACTTTCACATGGATACACCAGTGGGTCAAAGCATTGATCATGAAACGCTGTCACTATTTATTTTACAGCAGCACCATCACCTTCAGACAGTTCCAAGACTGCAGAGCCATGTTGCCTCTAGGAGTCATGTGCTGAAGTAAATTTATTAGGATGCTCATTATGCTAATAATGCACGTAATTAGAAATGCAGACATTAGTGATCTACACATAATCTKGATCCATATCATCCAGATACAAGATCATTAGGATCCAGATTACTAAGAATGACCCAGATAATTAGGAAAAGCAGGTGAACACCAGGCTGTCATCTGTTTTCCAGGCACACACAGAGAGTTGCTATCAGGGTTCAGGTGCCACATATCAGCTACCCATCTCTTCACCAACTCAGCTGCAAGCCTCAGTGAAGCTTGAGGGTGTGTAAGAAGAAAGGGGTGAAACTGAAGTGCATGTAATTGTCTGCACTACCTTGCATCACCTAGAATATTCCCTCTCACAAATAGTTTTGATGGTTCCTTGGTAGCTTTGGATTTACAGCAGTTGCTTGATGTGAGACTGGCAAAGAGGGCTTCACCTCAAAGGAGACATGAACACCCTCTGATCCCTTCACCCAGGAACACTGGAAGCAGGGAGATAAGGTGCATGGCCAAAGATTGACAGTCACAACTTGACAGGGCTGCAGCTGTGGAGGCAGCACCCTCACTGGCTCACACCCAGAGAGCTCCACTTTGCCTTTCCACATTCTCTAAGGCACACCAGGCATTCGAGGCATTCACTTGTGTCTCTGTTTTAATTATCTTCAAAGGAAGAAAAGCAAACGAACAAGGAAAAATATGTGAAATGGAATTATTTATCCCAYAGAAGCTAATCTCTGTTCAGAAAATGCCTTCTGACATGGTGGGGAGCAGGTCTGAAGTAACTGCACTGGATTCACAAGCAGCCATGACCAGCATCTGCTGCACATACTGTTCAAACACTGACAGCCATATGAACAGCATCCTAAGACAGAAACTTGTGATGTGTCCTTCTGCACACCCAGCCTCTGAGTGAAATTCCAACTCTGTYCAACCCAGAATAAAATGTACATTTAATGATTTTGGAGCCAACAGTCTACTTTATGTTTCTTTTCAGTTTCAGAAAACTCTTATTACAGTGGCTCTTGAGGCACTGAGCTGGAGAATGATCTTGGACTTGTGCCTTGACAAGTGAACCTGGCACAACCAGGTCAGAGGTGCAAGGCAGCCAGATGGACACAAGGCCAATGGGAGGTGAATCTGTCTCACCACTGCACCACAGATGGAACCTGTGCTGGGTCAGATTTTCGCTCCTTTCCTTGAGCAGAAATACACTGAGATACTGGGAAACTCAGCTGGCCCAATATCAACTGAACAATCTGCCTCAGGAGATCTGAAGGGACTGTCCCAGGTGTAAAACTGCAATCTCATAGTCTGTGTGCTGATGGCAAGGTGGCATGCAGAGTTAATCAGTAGCATCTCTGCCATCTATCCCTGTCCCCTGTGTTTCTGCTCTCTAAGGTTTAATCAAATCAACTTACAGTTCTACTCACCCTGCTGTATGTGTGGGAAAGCAGTAGCTTTCACAGTTTATGTTACTAATTGATCTTTTTCTTAACTTATAATGCAAGTGAAAACTTTTCTTAGACATCAGCCTGCCCAAAGGCACATGCTCTCATTATTGTGTTATTCTATTGCCTAGAAATGCACTAAATGAAATTCTTTTCTCAATGAAACCAGTGCAACCATTTTAGTCTGTGATCGAGGGGCAGGACCTCTCTACACATGCCACTGAAATRCCTCTCTGTTTCCCATGAAAGCTCTAGATCCTACTAATGAAAATATGAAACTCTTAGAAAGAGCAAGCTACCCCAGTTTTACCTCTGGGTTATTCAAATTCAACTCCAACATGGTATGTTCGTTTACAGAAATGTCTTGTTTTGCTATGCAATGCCACTTCTAATATGGCTCCAAARCCATGTACTTATTTCCTGTTCCATAAATCAATGTCCTGGCACCACCAGTCCTGATACCTGCAGCATCATTCTTTTGTTTGGTTTTATTCTCARTCAAGACTGACAATAGGCATGGAGCCCCTGGAGGTGTTGCACTGTTTGTAGAGCAATGCAGAACAGTGGGCAGCTGTATGGCACTGATGGATGCTTTTATCACATGGGCTGTACCAGCACCAGCTGCACTGTGCAAGCTTTCTTCTGGTGCTGCTCAGCCCCTATGACCTGTCTTACAGGGGAGCTTTTCCATCCCACCTCTCCATCAGACACCCCTTTCTACTGTTTCACCTGATGTAATAAAACACTAGGAAGAAAAAAAGAACTTTTTTTGCAAAGAGCATGTCTGACCAGTGCAGTCCCCCAGTAATTGCAGTAACAGCTAAGAAGGCTGTCTGATTTCCATCTCCAGGATTACTCTAAGAGCTGTACTCACACCTTACCCATACATGGTCCTGGGCCACAGGCAGGAGACAGGTGAGGCCAGGGCTAAAAGGCATTAGGACGTTCAGGATCATGGAATGGTTTGGGTTGGAAGGGATCATACAGACAACCTCATTCTGCCCCCTGCCATAGCCAGGGACACCTTCCCAAGYTCCTCCAAGCATGATACAACCTGGCCTCACCTGGGGGGCAGCCACAGCTTCTCTGGGCAACCTGTGCCAGGGCCTCATCAACCCCACAGTAAAGAACTTCTTCTTAATGTCCAATCCAAACCTACTCTTTCTCAGTTTAAAGCCATTCCCCCTTGCCATATCACAAGCCCTATACTCATCATGTAGAAGCCCAGAATGCTCTGGCATAGCTAGTGTGGGATGATGGGATCTGGGATAGGTGCATATTATAGTGGGCATTATAATGCATCACAGATTARGTACCTCATAGTTTTGGCACATTCAGCAAACCATCTTTTCAGAAAAGAGAGTGTCAGAGAGGCCACAGTGGGTAGCATATCGGCCCTTTTCTGTCAAAACAGGTGACCTAAGGAAGAAATTTTCTCGCTTTGTTTTCCCCAGCAGACACAACCCTGTCCCAGCCAGGCCATCTGCAGTCCCTTCTTGCATCAGCACAGTTAAACTGGGATGTTTGGATGTTTGTACATCCATGTGGGGGAAGTTTTGGTTAATGTGGCATATGATGACAGGCAATCCTGCTGCTGGGACACAGCAAGGACAGGGCCATGAGACTGCACAGGAGGTAGAAGCAACTGGCAGATAGTGTTCCAAGAGACCAGTCCACATCTGGCACAGCTCCACATCTGGCACAGCTCCACAAATGGCACAGCACAGACAGGCTTCAGAGCTCTCCCAAACCCAGCTCCAAGCAGGGCACACCCTGTGCCCAGCCACATGGAACAATGAAAAGGTGCTCAGAGGTACCCATGTGTAGATTCACCTTTTCMTTAGACAGATCAGAAAGACTGGACTATTACTTTGATATCTTGTTCCTATTTTAGGAGAATTATTGCGAGGATAATTTCTGAGMACAGTAAACCACAACAGAGGATGTCAGCACGGAGAAGAAGTTCTCTATCAGCAGAGAGCATTGCAAACCAGCAAACAGAGAGTGGCAGGCAGGRACTGGAAGTTGAAGACAAGCTCAGCTTGAAAAGAATCTGACAATCATGTGGACAAGTATCAAGTGGAAYGGCTTACCAGGGAGCTGTGCACTTCTCGTAGATCCTCCATGAAGATTTAAGAGTCTCTTTCTCAAAGTTTTGCTCTATTCCAGTAAAAGAAAAAGCCAGGACCCTGACACCCCTGCCCCAGCTCAGGCTGGTTGGGCTTGCAATCCCTTCTGCTTTCTAAACCTTCCAACTCCCTCAGTGCCTTTGAGCTCAGAAATGTCCAGGCCACTCCCCTCACTGTCACTTCTCCAGTGTCACCATCTGTTGTTACCATGGTGGTGGACAGGCAAATCTAGACCCAGAAAGGATGTCTGCAATGCATTATTGAGGAAACAGGAAACCTGAAAAATGTGAGCAGAAAATGTGTGACCCCCAGTGATATCCTCCTCCAGCTGTATTTAATGCCTGGAAAAGGCATGAAAATGTCTCTCAAAATATTAAAATCCAACAGCATAAGCACTTCTCTCCCACAAGATTTCCTAGGATCAGAATTCCACATAGCAGGAGAACATGTAAGAGCCAGCCACCGAACAGCTCTTGTTTTACATGACAAGTGATAGCTTTTGCTTGCTGTCTGCAGAAACACAGGGATGGAATTCTCCTGATAAATGCACAGCAGAGAGGAAACAGAAATAAGCAGCAAATGCAAAAGACATCTCAAAGCAGAAAGGGCACTGTAGCTCTTTAGCACCAAACCAGATGATAAAGGCAAAAGCATGTGGAATAAGAACAGATCTATGGGGTTAACTCACCTAATTCAGGACAGCAGCACTRACAAGAGGCTGAGGAATTTGCTGTTTAGGTCAGAGCACATAAACCTGACCATTATCTTTGCTTCTTCCCCAGCATCCATGGGCACTTGGCCAGGGATGTCAAGAAGAGGACAACCTGTGTGGGCCAGAGAGCCACCCCACAGCAGCACAATCTTGACCAGGAAATACTGTTTCATCTGTGTGCTGCAAGAAACAGAGSGTCTAGAAGCATGTCTGGAGAGAAGGACAGCTTGGTCAGACATTCTGGATGCTTCATGTGAAGAAGATCAGCAGCCARGCCCTTCTGTCTGTCTGGGCCAGTTCAGAACAGCAGCACAGCCAGCAGGGAGGTGGTGGACCCCTCTCCCACCTCTTCTGACTTTCTGACTATTTTCCTTTTCTTTACTTTCTTGGTCTTCTTGATCAAGTTAGCAGCATCCCCACTCATTCTGTTCCTTTGGCAGCCCTTGGCATTGTGATTCTCTCCCAGTGGTGGGAAAAAAGCTGGAAAGGGTTTTATACAGCAAAGTGAGGCAAGATAGAGTAAGTAACACACTCTGTTTAACACACTCTTCAATCCATGATGACTTGACCCTGAGGCAAGTTCTGCCTTGCTCAATAGAGGAAAATGACTTCCCATTTTCAAACTGCAGGAAATCCCCATTCTTCTTCAAAGAGGGATCCTGGGGAGGAAACATCTGTGTGTTCCTAAGTCCGAGCTCGCTGAAGATAAGTTGGCTTGCACGGTGCTCCAGCAGAACTCAGACCAGGAGCAATTCCCAACACACAACCCCAGGGAAAGGAAAGCAAAACAATCCCAAACCCACAAATCCAGGCATTGAGCAACCTGATCTAATTCTGAACAAGGGATTGGACCAGAGACCTTCAACAGTCCCTTCCAATTTAAATTCTTGTGATTTTATGATCCTGTTTTAGCCGAGCATGCAGCCTTGGAGCAAATGAAGGGAGCCTCTGGCTGTGGGAAAGGGCTGGAGTACAACATCAGCACACTTACAGATCCAGAAGCATAAGGAAAGGTCACAGTGCCCAAACAATCAGCTGCCCTGCAGTTCCTGCCCAGGGCTGGAGGATCACTGGTGACAGAAAGATAGGCAAACTATACAGGGGAAACTCCCTGCAAGGAGCAGTACGAGGGCATGGCATGAATCTGCCCCAGGACAGCCTCTGTCCTGTGGGGAATGGCTTSTTCTGCACTGAAAATACTGAGCTTATGTTTCTGTTCACTGCAGTTTGTAAGACCACTGAACCTGGAAAAAGTGTCTGTCAGTCCAAGGGCATGGTGCTGAAGAGGCAGAACCACAGAATSATAGAATGCTTTGGGTTGGAAAGGGCCTCAAAGCTCATCTCATTCCATCCCCCTGCTGTGGGCAGGGACACCTTCCACTAGAACAGGCTGCTCTGAGCCCTGCCCAACCTAACCTTGACCATTTCAGGCATTGGGCAGCCACAGCTTCTCTGGCAACCTATGCCAGGATCTCATCACCCTCAGGGGGAAGAATTTCTTCCTAAAAGGTAATCAAAAGATGCTCTCTGCTCTCCCTTGTGCAAAGTCCCTCTCTAGCTGTCTTGGAGCCCCTCTAGGTACAGGAAAGTGCTGTATGGTGTAGTTAAAGAAGTGGGGTCTATGTTTCACTTCATCTGATGCCTGCACCAGCCTGTGCCCTTGTTCAGGAGAAGGTCTGGGGCACCCACAAGCCCCTTGGTACTACCGGCAGCCTCTCTTCCCAGTACTTTGAGTCATTCTGTATTTTGTTCATTTTTATGCAATCTTTCTTGCTCAACATTTGGTTTCCATGGAGTCACATACACTTTGTTAAACAGATTTATATATAGAAAGTGGAACAGGTCATATGATTGGTCTCGGTTGTCATGACAACCAGCACAGCTCCGCTGGAGCTGAATAGGATGGCACATTCTGCCGGGGAAAAGTCACCCTCCCTGGGTGGCCCTGCCGAGACAGCACTGCCCCTGCCACTGCCCTCCAGCCCTGCAGCCCTGCTGTGCCATTCCTCTGCTCTGGCACTGCCCTTGGCTCCAGCCTCCTGTGACACCAGCCCTTGTCCCCACAGAGGACAGATTCCTTGCCTGTGCTGAGAGTTAGTGTTTCTCAGAGTGCTGACCGGTTGAAGCTGTGGGCTGAACTATGCCTAGCACATACCACATTCCAGTTTAACAGGGCAGYTCACATTTTTCCCAGTCTTAAAAATCTTCCTGTGCTCCTAAGTTTCCTCTGTGCCATGCCACTTTGCTTCACTCGTTCCTAAATAACTTGTGCATCTCCACACAGCCGCTGTTTCCTTGGATGCCATCTCTGCCATCTTCCTACGAACCGATCGTGGCTGTGACCAGGAGGAGCGGGTGGCCAGCTCTCCCATATCTCTGCACTCCTCTGATTTTCATCTGCCTCTGGAACACAATGTGTGTGCTTCCCAYCCAGCTCTGCCTGGTCTCCAGCCAGATCTACAGCTGCCAAAGGCTCCCTTCTCACCCAGCCAGGTCCCTGGCTGTGGCACAGGCATGTGCCCAGGACTTTGCTTTAAGGTAATATACACGAAAAGCACTGTGTTAGCAGAGAATAGGCCTTCTGGGACTAGGATACTTTTCTCTGTCAGTACCACAAATGAGGGGAAAACAAAGTGTTTCTCAAGGATACATGACCCAAGGAGACAGACTGGGTGATGTTTTCTGCCTCAGTGCTGTGTGAGAGACCAAAATGTGTGGGAAGATAAATGCTCTGACTGGTGAATCCCATCTTGACCCCTTCAAAATAGGAGCTGTCAAACCAGAAGTGAAAAATCAGAGTAACTTCAGTGCAGCTCAGTCCTCTCCCTTCTTCCCAAACATGTGCCTTGTGCACAGAGCCATGTGCCAGACTGGGAGAAGTCACAGCACTGAGATGCAGCTGAGCCTGGCCCCTGTGGTGGCTCATGTGGGACTCTGGCACCAGGTTAGGTCCACATCCTACCACAGACAATGCTCACTCCCAGGCAAAGCAGCAGCTCAGGGAGTGCTTGGCAATAGCTATCAGTGGGGTTTGGCTGAGGAGGGGAAGCAAGGCAGGTGTAAGAAGCAGGAAGGATAAGAAAGATGGCAGGGTTGTGATTCAGTGTGAAGAAAAAGAACGAGCCCTGATTTGAGGACGATGGTTAGCAAGAAAGACAAATAAAAAGCCTTTGACAGAAGGGATCTGGGGAGTGGCAAGTGTGCAGGAGGGTGAGAGTAGTCTGWAGAGGACAGTCCAGCTGTCAGCCATCTTGCCTCCTGCTCTTGCTCTGCTCTGCTCTCTTTCCTATTCTCCTTTCTCTGTGTGCTCTCAGGGGGTGACAGCATTTAGCACTTTCTAACAGGAGTGCAGRCATCTGGCACTGAAAGAGCAACCAAGAAAGGGGAAATGAACTACGACCCTTTCACCAGGTGCCAAGGACCATGGACAGCCAGATGGGAGCAGTGTCTGTTCTCAGCAAGCCTACCTRGAACACAGAGACCATGGCTGCATGCACATGGGCCTTCCTGCAAGGATAACGCACCCACGGGGAACTCAGGAATCACCCCCAGGGAAACACATGGTTGTTTTCCCTTTCTGTGCTAATAGACAACAAGTCACTTAATGGAYAAATCTGTCCAAATCCCTTTGAGCAGCCCCTCTCCTTTATCGAGCTGAGCCATGCATGGACAGGTGATGGGCAGACTGAGACCAGACAGGAAAAATGCTGTAGGTGGCCACGTGGGCAGCAGTAAGGAGTTGGCACTGCTGGGTGGAGCTTCTACAGCACTGTCTTGGAAGGTCARTGAGAGGTCATCTAGACAGATTGCTGTGATATTAGGAAAAATTTCTTCATGAAAAGGATGGTCAGGYATAAAAAGAGGTTGTCAAGGCAAGCTGTAGAATCACTGTCCCTGGAAGCACYCAGAAAATGWGTRGATGTGGTGCTTAGYGCTGGGCTTGGAAGTGCTGGGTTACAAGTTGAACTCAATGATCTTAGAGGGCTTTTCCWTCCTTAGGGAATCYGTGATTCGATGAAGGGCCCAACTCCACACACAGTGGAGCACAGAGGAAGAGGAACAGAACACAGAGGGACAGTCATGGCAACTGAAATAACCTAATCCCACAAACACACCACACTGTGTAGTCACCCTTGTGATGAGAGCCATCAGGCTTAGGAGGAAAAACCATCACAATGAGTCACAGGAGAGGTTCTCTAGACCACAGAAAAGACTGATAGTGGGACACAGGGAAAGAGATATTATACAAGACAAGGGATGATTGGAGGTAGATGGTTAGAGTAAGAAACAAAGGTGAGGAAGGGAGGAAACCAGTGAAGAGGATTCAAGAAACCAGCCTAACAGGCAGCTGGTGATCACATTTGTCTGTCCATGTCCTGACTGGTGACTGAAAGCTGTCCTGATAAGATACAGGATACTGAAGAGAAAAGAGGCAGATCTTGGCATCAACATGTGGACTTGAGACCCCCGTGGGAAGTCAGCATATGAACCATAGAGAAGTTAAAAGTCCAGGGAAAGAATGTCAGGACTGAGCTGGTACCTCTTATCTGGTCCCAAGCACATGTGTGTCCAACTGCCTCTCTGAAACATGAAGCAAACCCTCCCACCAGCCAGYTTCAGTCAAGGAGTAGTCAAGGAGTTTTTCTCAATTAGCTGTAATTCCCCMAAAGAAGTACAGAAGTTAGTACTCTCCCATTCCTTTGTTTTCCTTTCAGCACCAATGTTTCTTGCTGTTTAGGAGAGTTAACATTTGGAATCTCATTCACTAACTAGCAGAGTGGGAATAGGCTCTGGAGGTCTACACATGGTTCACATGCCAGCCTGGGTTACCAACAAGGAGCACTCTGAGTGCTGCTACCTTTGTCATCAGCAAATGAAGCCATGCTGTCTCCCTACCACAATGTCTCCAAAAAACAGGATGTGGCCATCTGGGACAAAGCTGATTTCTCAAGAGATCCAGAGCTGCCATGAGTACAATTTCATGTTTCTGTGCCAAAGCTCTGCATGCTGCTGTGTGTACTCAGCCTACTCAGATATGACAGAGTTTGACATAAACTACTTGAATCACAGCCCCATCCCCTCAATGGGAATGGAGACACAGAGCTCCACCATAGGTTTTCAGAAAAAGCCTTGGCTCTCCTGGAAACCAAGGCTTCCCAAAGCAGGAGTTATGACACCATGGCTCGGTAGAGTGTCAAAGACTGGGGATGAGGCAAATGCCAGCCCTCCAARAACCCTGGGCTGGATGTGTCCTGTGCCAGGGCAGCCCAGGAGCAGACAGGAGCCCTCCTCCCTTCRCTGTGGAACCCCCAGAGCTCCACGGGGAACTGCTGCAGGACTTGCAGGATGTGCTGGGAGTGGGTGAATGGCAGGAGCCCCTGGCAAGGGGCCAGSAATGGACACTGACCCTTTGCCTGAYCAAGGGCTCAGGGTCCTCCAGGGCTGAGTGGAGGAGTTTGGTCACCTTGGGACTCTGCAGGAGCCAGAGAACAGCAAAAGATCCTAGACCCAAAAATAACTGTTGTGATGGGTCTGTGGATTGTAAGGCTATAAAAGCTCAGGGATTCCTTTGTTTGAGTCTCTCCCCAGGGCTGTTTCTACAGCTGCACCACTCAATTATTAAGTTACTTTTTTCCCCAAAATGGTTGCCTGAGACTCTGTTGAAGTAGAGATTTTTTTTTTTTTTTACAAGCCCCACCCTTCTCAGGAGGGATGTGCCACTCCTCTGTCTCTAAAACSAGCAACTGGTACGAGGCAGAGCACCAGGGCCAAGTACTCTGAAGGGCTGTGCTGTTCTGGGCATTCAGGGACAACARGGCCATTGCTGAGCAGATCTTGTACTGTCAGAGTCACCCCCAGGAGCACAGAGAGTCACAAGTCCAGATCAAGTCAGCTGCAGCATTTCTGCYTGTCTCCAGTTTGAAATGAGCTGCTGTGGGGACAAATCCCTCCCTAAGTGACTGCAGAGCCTGGCACACCAGCTAGATGGACTGAGAGGCAGCCTGGGAGCCAGGGCCACGCTGCATGCTCCAAGTGCTCTGCCCTGGAAGGGTGACTGAAAGCAGTTAAAAAAAAACTTCCCACAGACTTAAAGTCACTGTCTCATMCCTCTCCTTGTGCTGAGGCATGAAGCAGGGTAGAAAAGTCACCCACAGCAGGCTTAAGGGCAAACAAAGAGCTGGGCAGCATGGCTGCMTTCTGGGTTCTTGTGCCTGTGAGTGCAGCTGGGTTTGGAGAAATCAAACTGGGAATAGTGCCAGATGTTTTAATGTGGGGCTGCCACACTGAAGGAAGCTCAACCTGGCCAAGCACTCTCCCTACCTGCACTGATACAACTCTCACTMACCCAGGACAAAGCCCCAAACCCTCATCTGTGGGCAGTGTCCACTTCCTCTGGCCAGGGCCAAGAAGCACTGATGGTTTTTTGGGATTAGATGCAGTGTCAGGCTTGGATATTTCAGAAGACATTGCAGCAAGCTACCAACTGCCTGCACAGAGGACTGCGAGGGAGCCTTGCTTGCTCTGCTGTTCTTCCACATCTATTCACGACCTCATATATGGATTTTCTGTGCTTCACCACACTGTGCATCRCTCTTCTGATCCCTTGAAAAAACATTTCTCCTGTACATGTGAACAGGGGGCCCTTGGCTCCTTTTGGGCTCCTGTAGGCTACCCCAGTATTTGCTGACCCCTGTGCTGGCCCTGATGCTGCCACAGCATGGCAGAGCCCAGCTGTGCTCAACAGCTCCCAGGAATCACAGCATCCCATCTTCCTGCAGCATCYTCTGCAAYTGCAGCATSCTCTCTCCTGTCTGTGCCAGGGCATGTCTTCATGTGCTTCATTTCTCATACATCACTAGGGTTTTAACAAGCCTGATTCTACTGCTGTGTTCTGAAGTTTCCCAGATACAATAAAATCACTTGATAACAACTAATAATTAGTGTCCTTTTAGGAAGTAAGGGATTTGCCCTTCAAATATAGATACTCTCTGCTACACACAAGTATGCTAAGGCACAGCAACCTCAAACCTTGCTGCAGTCATCTGCCAACATCTATTTACAGAAATATTTTGGAGCAATTAATGTATCTATAAGTTAGAAAAGCAAGAAAAAGTATTGTAGGTAAGTTTCTGGGGATCTGGTCAGATCCCCAGACCTAGTGTATTCTCCTTCTCATGAGAAGATAATTAAATAACATTCTGAGAGTGTCCAAAGAGTAATCTCAGTTAGTTGTCTGTATTTATCCTAGAATCATGGAATGCTTTGGGTTGGAAGGSACATCAAAGCTCACCCCATTCCAACTCACTGCCATGGGCAGGGACACCTTCCACCAGACCAGGTTGCTGCAAGCCCTGTCCAACCTGGCCTTAGGCACTTCTAGGGATGKGACATTTATTTATTTAACTACTTTAAAAAAGAACTTTAAAAACGAATCTTCTCTCTTTTAGGAAGAATGTTAGGACAAGGAACCTTACATTTAATGATACACATTTTTTAATGATACGTATTTCGAATAATTTTATTATAAATGCTGTCTCAAAACCCATGAAATGRAAATAAAATTGAAATAGCTAGCTCAGATTCTGTTCCTGGTCCCAGGCCTTAAGCAATCTTTTGGCGTACGATAGCTACACTTTCCTGTACTTTAAAATTAAATGTGCTTCCCCCTRTTGCTGTGGTTGGGCAGATCCCCACATAATGTGCCTTACTCATTTTGCAAGCATCCTGGATGGAAATCTTTTATTTACAAACACCCTCAATTTTTCTTGAATGGTGTTTCCCTGCAGAGAAAATCTGTTCCCTGGATTAAAAGGCCCTCCATGACCAAAACCTTGGGAACCTCAGAAGCTGAGAAAGCAATGAAATGGCCAAGATACAAAATGCTGCCAGATGCACATTCCTGAGCCCTGCCTTGTAATCTCTCTCAGGCGTGGGGAATGTGACTGTTGTGGCTGTAACTCCACAGCACAATGCACTCACACAGACACGCCACCTCTATTTTTTATTTTTGCTGCTGCTACAAATCTTAATAAATGAGCAAACAAACAAACAATAAAATAAGGCATGTGAGGAAGGCCATTCTCATAACATGACAAGCCTCAACAAGGCTGAGGAGCACCTGCACAGGGCTGTAGCTCACCCTGGAACCCCCATCTGCCCACTGCTGCGGCCAGACAGAYGAAAAGACAAGCAGCTGGGCAAACAGACAGATGGACAGACAGCCACTGCTATTCTGAGAGCAGGGCCATGTGCCCATCCCTCCTGGCAGGACAGAGTGATGCAGACAGGAAGAGAGACTTCAGGTGCAGTGCAGAATGTGACACAGACTCCTGCCAGGCTCAACAACCACATCCAGCAGGGAGAGCCCCACTGACACCAGTGCTTGCTGCATCTGCTGCATTTTTCCAGGGGCCCCTTCTCTAAGTGTACCAAATGTGGGGCTGCCTTTGAACCCTGACAGAAGACTGAGATGTCACTCAGGAAAATCCTCCTTCTCCACCAGGCTCAGCGACTGCAGGTTGCTCAGGCAGGACATGCTGATCATGACCACAAGTATCTCTTCTTGGTTGCCTCAATACTCTCCCACAGGAAGTTCTGGACAGCCATGTCAGAGCTGATTGTTGGCACCAAAGCATGCCTAAGATCAAGGCCAATGGCTATGTGACATCCAGGTAATGCAGCACCCTGGAGAAGCCCTTGGTGGGCAGARCAGCACAGGTCTCCAATGCTGTGCAAGAGCTGCCTGGTTCCCTCTTCCCTGTGCTCCTGTAAGGACTGAGCTGGCTCTCATCAATCAATCAGCACCAGCAGATCTCTGCAGGTACTGTCCYCTCTTCAGCATTCTTGCTCAWTGGYTYTGCTCCTTCWTTYGGCCTTTCTGATTTGGAGGAGGAYACAAGCAGAACACACCTGTGTGTTTCTCCCTCATGCAACCTTCCCAGGGCTGTATGTGAGTGGTCATTTCACTAGACCAGCAGTCCTTGGTGAAAGTGAATGCCTCTTATCTTTGGCTGAAATTAGAGGGTTTGTTCATGTTTACCTTCTAATTAACAGCCTACCTTTGAGGTAAAAAAACTGTTTCTTGTCCTTGTAGCTACTGCTCCCGGCCCTGTGTATGGTGAAGGGAGCTCAGATCTCATTTGCTTGGTTTATCTTTTTAATGAAATTCCACCATACAAACATTCCATCAGAGAAGAATACCCAGGTCACCACATTTGTTCAGTGAAATTCATCGAGTCCTAGGATGGTCCATATACAAGAATAACATTTAAGGTAGCACACTGCCAATGGTGGGGTGACTGCAGAGATGAATGATGGCAAAGGCAGACCTCAAGGAAAATGCTGGGAGACAGCAGTGGCAGCTGAGGAGACCTGCTGGTGGGAGATGACCAACTGCAGATTGCTCAGACACGTGCAGAAAATGGWGMASGSAGAAACACAMAGGAAATATCAACTCAATATTCAGMTKGGGAAAAAATGCAAGTAAGAGAAAACAGCCCAAAAAAACCCAGCAGGAGGGAAATCCCTGGAAACAGTTATTGAYGAATTTTCATTTGCCCCATGAAGTAACTGAGCATCCTCAGAACACAATGAATGTCAGYGGGTCCCCTCTATCCCCTCTTTTCCCAGTCAAACCCCTATCCCRCTAATGCTGATTTAAAGAAGATGAATAAACTGGCCAGTTAAAAACTGCCAAGTTTCCTTTCTAGACCCTCTCTTCTCTTCTGGACTTTACCAGACTTAAAACTGCCAACTGCATGTCTACAAGGATGTATTTTTTGCATCAGCTCCAACCAGTTTATGCAGCAAAAAAGGATGGAGAAAGTTCCTATAAAGAAGTCCAAGGCTAAAGCATGATTATGTCAACCATCAGTTAGTACTTTGGTGGTCTCCTAGGAAATGTGGAGGTTTTGCTAGTAGGTGGTGGCTGCTTCTGGCAGGACTTCCATGGGCCCTGGGAGCAGTCCACGTTGTAAACTGCAATCTGAACACATCACCCGAGGTTCTCTTTTTTTCTCAAGCCAGTTCTTGTGACCTGCTAGTCAGTGACGTGCACCACTGATGAAATATGTGACTACACTATTACTGTTTTGTCATGGGTTGAGACACAGAAGTACTGAATTCAGTTTTGAACTCACACCCAAGTATCATTATTTCTGTGTAATTCACWATTTTTGCTGTTTGAAATGTCCTCCAGCCTGAGCATGCTACCTACAGAAAGAGCAAGCAGAGAAACTGCCTATTACCACAACAAAAAAAGTAGAAATGTGAATTAGGCTTTGAGTTTGTGCAGCTATACCAAGGGCACCAGAGACACCAAGACTTTGTGACTCATTGCCTTTACAGATAAAGCTCATCAGAGAGCGGAGAACAGAATGTGCTCCTTTGGAGGACGGCRGGCACCCGAATCCCTGGGACTACCCTGCCCTGAGGATGCATTTCYGACATGGTGTCCAGACACTGTGACCTGCTGCATACTCCAGATTCTCAAACCACACTCCCAAAGCAGATAAAGAAAATATATTGGTGCTCTACACCTACCATGTTAGTCTTGTTTAAGGAATTGGGCATTTCACTACCTGTCTTCCTCTCACATGGGG
>NW_026623447.1:0-31032 GCF_030028575.1 Malurus melanocephalus | reverse complement strand
ATCCCTCACATATTCTCAGCCTCTTCCTCCTGCTCTGGCAAAACTACTGTTGTGTCCTACCTTTGTTCTGATTTCTTCTTAAATATGTTTTCACAGAGGCGTAACCACCATCTCCAATTGCCCAGGTTTGGTCAGTGGCATGTCCATCATCCTCAGAGCCARCAGCAATTGGCTCTGCTGGACATGGTGGAAGCCTCCAGAAGCTTCTCACAGGAGCCATCTTTTTGSCCCCTCCCCCCACTTCCAAAAACTGGGCCAAGTAAAACCAACACACTTGTAAAAATTGTATTTGTACCTTCCTRCTCTGCTGCAGCAGCCTTGTTTCTGGAGGAAGGAATGGGGAGCCTGAGCACAGCCCTGCATTTGCAGGCAGGTCCCACCTCCTGGACACCAAACCTTGGCCTCATGCCTAGGAAAGAAGCAGGACAATGCGGAACAGATGCTGGATTCAAACTACAGATTGGTAACAACACCCTCGGGCTCCTGCTCTCTGACTTAGCAAGAGAAGAGCAGCTTGGCAAGACATGAAATCTACATCTCAGTGCAGTTCCTTGTGGGAATTGCCTAAAGCCTGTTTGAGCACAAGTATATCCACAGGCAGAGCTGCTCATTATTCTTGCCTCCACTCAGGACTGCAGACCTCAGASRAGCAGGCAAGTCAGGCAGGCTGGTKCTGTCTGATCACCAGGGAGRAAAAGATGACCAAGCTCCTTCAGCCTGGACATCTGAAAAAGCATTGGGAGAGACTGACCTTAGAAGTTTCTCTTCTCAATTCGCTATAAAGGAGTGTGAATATTTTGTCATTTTGAAATAAGGAYGAACTTGTTCTTCACTGTGTGCAAGACTGAGAAGTTCCTGCTGCAAGGTTTCTCACCTGTCCACACTAGAACATTATAGCAAAAGCAATCCTTGAAGCTTATGAGAAACCTGCCATTCCCCTGGACACCCTGTGCTGGCACATCTGATGGCTCCCTGGGGCAGCAGGAAGGTCACAACACAGCACAGCAGTTCACAYGCTCCCTGTGGAAGCATGTGGTGCTTGACTCCATGCAGAGAAGAAGAAACTGAAGCCATATCTATCAGTTTCTACCCTTGAACTGCTCACCTGCCGCAGGAGTTTGGTGGTCAATCCTCCTTTCCTGGAGACTATAAATGAACCAGTAGACACCAAATATACACAGCCCCCATCMAGCATGGGGGCTGCCAGGAGGAGCCCTCACTCCCACCATCCCAGGAGTTGGTTTTTCCACTGGTGAGCTCTGGGGAACTCCTGCTAGGCATAATCCAATGCTCATCTYCTTTGGAGAAATCAGCATCTCTTGCATCATCTGTACAGAAGGGCTGAACACCTCTCCCAGGAGGTGGAGATAACCTCCTTGAGTAGCACACCTACATGTTAGTGACCAGGCTGAGGTCTAGCTCTGTAAAACCTTTCGATTTGTATGCTCAAACTGCTTCAGCCCCCATCCAGAGAAGCACAGGACATATTCAACATTCCTGGAGACCAGGCTGCTGCAAGCACAGGGTAGATGTCACACCAGGCTACTGCAAGCACAGGGTAAAACCCCAGGGGAGGCGCTGAGGTAGCTGATCAAGATCTGGCTCCTCTGCCCATCCTCAACATTCACTCTGAACAGGTTGTGGTGCTTGGTGGCCTCATGAATTCAAGCCACCCAGAGAAGCTACCCCAGGAAAGCATCAGTGCTGAGAGTTGGGCCAGTGCATGGAGGGATGTTCAAGAGGGCCATCACAGAGCTGCTGCTGAGTGCAGATGGGGTTAAGAGGCACAAGAGGGTGTAACGGGAGGCCACAGCAGCTCAGCTCGCCACTGTTGCCAAAAATCTTCACCTGTCACAGCTCAAACATTGTTCACATGACGGAATATTTCTGTGCCTATTGCAGAATTGGAACAGTCAAAATTTCCCAGCAGTCTGGAACCTGCAGGATTGCTGTGCCTGTGGCAACTGTACATCCTGTGCAGCCCTCACAGATGAGTGTCTGTGTCCCCCACCCTCTCTAGCACTTCAGAGGGGTCAGCAGTGCAGTGCTGCTCCTGCTACAGCAGCCCTGTATTGTTCATTCCAAGTTTCTGTAATTGACTGGATCAAGGGGAAAAAATTGGTAGGATTACAGAAGGATTTTTTTTTTGTGAATTTTGCACAGCTGCAGGATCTCACCATGTGAAGAAAAATAAAACTTATTTTATTTGAGGGAGATCTGAGAGGTTATCTTGGTTTGGGCCTGACTTTAGTAGTTTTGCATGCTTAAACATATTAAATCTGGTGTCTAATTAATCACACTCTGCTACAAAATGGAAGCAAACTTCAGTGTATTATTTTCTTCAGAATAATACTGCTAAGCAATATAGAGAACTGCAACTACGCTGTAACTAGTTGTTGCTCCTGAGAGAGAGAACCTCTAAAGCTGAAAGGTATTTTCTCAGCATGCTCTGAGCAAAAGTAGTAAATGTAATATTTAATGATTTCCACTGAAAGAGAAAAGTCTTTAAACAGGAAACAGGGCTGAGATCAAAAYCAGTGTTACAAGAATAGCTTTCAGATCTGGCTTGCACTTTTCTGGAGTGCTGAAGATATTGCCCCATTACTGCTGAAGCTGCAGCCCAGCTGAGAATGGGGAAAATTAACAACAATGAAGAACTTATAAATTCATAAATGGGTCTATTTTATTTAGTTATAAATAAATTTATCACCTTGATAAGAAAACGTGGAAGTTGTCAAAAAGGCAACATCATAAATAAAAGAAAAAGCTTACAAGAGAGGAAGAAATTGTGTTGTACATTGTGATGAACAGTAATTCAATTGTACTCCTTGGGAACATTCTGATAAGGCAGCACATTATGGGACAGAGAGGGACAATTGTTACTCTGCACAGAGCAGAATGAGACATCTTAGATGTACAGGCTATCAAAAGCCAAGCTGTAACTTTATTGTTAAAATTAGTAAAACCAAGGAAAAAGTATTTAWGGATTTTAGCTGCGCTGCATTTGAAACCGTAAGAAGTTGGCGGCCATCTGCTCTTTGAGCTGCATGCCACCCAAACAGAGAGACAATGACAAATCATGACCTAAAAACAGACTAGTGCCATCCCTGGCAGGCAGAACCCCTCATGGCAGCTGTCTGACGGTGCTAATGCTGCATTTCTCTGTGGGAGCATAGGTGTGCACCCCAAGCAGTTACCACCCAGAGAACCAAAACATGCAGCACAAGAACCCCAAGCAAGACAACCCTCACAAAGAGCAAGGCAAAGGTCAATAGCCAGARTCACTGTTATTTTCAAGTAAAGGACTAATGGCTCAGATTGATTTTGACTCTTCAAAGGTGGGGTGTGYCCAAGAGGATGAAGGTGTACAGTGGTTAAAGTGTGAATCCTCTGAGCTAAGAAAAAAGCAGAAAACCGCAGGAGGCTCTGTCTTGGTGGTGAGGCAGAAACATCCCACCCATTTCAGCACAGGGAGAGGAAGGCCTGAGCTCAGCCAGTCACATTAACCTCCCCACAACACTTCCCTCCAATGGGGAGGAAGGAGTAAAGGGTTTTCAAGCTCTCTTTCCTCTAACCACAGGTAAACATTGGATCATCCAGCCCTGAAAGCAAAAGCRAATTCCCTACCACAGAAGTAAATGTTGGGATTTGTTCATTCCAGGGCCTGACTCTGGGCTGTAGCTCCTGAGTGGCTCTTTACAGGGCACATGCTGTGACCCCAGCAAGGGCACTGGAGCTCTGTTGCAGAATGCAGCAGAAGGGAGGGTGGCTCTAACACCATTGGATACATCAGGGACACATACACAGGGCACTGATCAGTGCTAACACTGGGAGTACAGCCATCCCTGCTCGTGTATTTCTGATTCTAAAGTCACAAAAGAGGCATTTCCAGAGATTCACATCTTGCCCAGCAAAAAGCTGCTTTGTTCAGTGCAGCCAGCTTCACTCCACGTGTCACCAAAATCTTTTGTCTTTTAGCTGTGATACCTATGGTTTAAGTCAAAATTACAAGATGCTTATGAGGCCTATTGATTGAAACTTTATATAACCTTTTTWACWTATTATCAATATAYAATGTAATMGCTTTTTAYATATTATCAATATACAMTGTAAYAGCTTTCAATAYATTATAATAGCCTTTTCWWAWATTGTTRTAAGTTTTTTSATAGTGTATTAGCMACATACAGTGTACCAGCTGGATGTAATCYGGCTGGGGRATTAGTGCCTGGACAAACAGAATTGCCAAGRAGCATAAATCAAAAAAAGTTCCRTAGARGCAGACAGTTTTAAGAACAGTAGAGAGCACTAATGAGAACTYAGYRGACRCACAAGACAGGTAGTTGAAAATTGAAATATGAAGACCTGGAGGACTGGRAAAAAMCCATGAACATCACAACTGCACATGCTCTGAAGAYAAAGGTGGAAAGTCCACCATGATGAAGAGGATGGTMTCTMATTAGTGGGAGACCCMCACGACCACCRAATTGARRATGATGCAGGYGCACTTACAAACCTRTGATATCATGTAKTTCCATCCCCATATATGGTGGTGGKCATAGTGATGATCATAATGTTAYGCAATACTTACTGTATAAATAAGTGACAATTTTAAGAGAGGGCAGGTGGGTTAGGAGGAGAGATCCCCTCCAGAGCTGCAATAAACAAATACCTGCTCTACAGAAACCAGTYTATGGGGTTTTATTTCTAGTCATTTTTGGGCATCAGCTGTAAGTACAAGAGCTGCAATGATGCACAAGGCCCAGTGCCAGGCACTCAGAGTACCCTTCTTATCAGTGATGCTCACTGCTCCAGCACTCCCCTGATCTGACACATGCTGGCACACGTAAAGAAAAGTTTATTCCTAGTCAGCAAACTTATTCCTAGAGCGAGGCATGAGACCCACCGACTGCAGACACTGAGCCAGCACAAACAGACAGGAAAACAGTGGAGCACAAGAGCCCTTCCCGAGGAGAGCTGTGGCCATTGCAGCTGTGGCAGCTGCTGGCTGCTGCCTCGAACAGCCCAGATCTCAGCGTGCCCTGGGATGTGCAAGCACACCAACAGCCAGACAGCCCACCACTGCTGCAATGTGGGCAACTTCCCAACTGACAGCCCATGCAAATGACATAATGAGGTGATTTGTRTATCTGAAATCATGTGCTTGGTTGCAAAGTAGGAGCCTGTCCCAGAAGATAAAGGGTGCTGCAGCTCTTGGCCTGGAGAAGGGAGCTGAGGGAGCACCATGCCTGGAGGTGATGAGGGAGACGACTGTCTCTGCATTCCCCAGGTCAGACTGCAGTGACACATGAAAAAACTGCATGAGGGCAAGTTTATAAGACCATGATATAAATAAAGCTGAGCATCACTGGGTGGAGCCCTGTGATCAAGTTCTCTGACCAAACTGAGTAAAAAATGCAGCCAGAGTTGTGGCATTCAGCAGTTCTCAGCCCCTTTCCCCTTTCATGGGCTCTTGGGGCTGGTGGTCTCTATCTGTGGGTTCCCTGTCTGTGGGGCTCCAACGTGGCCAGAAGTCCTCCTGTTCTACTCCAGCAGACTCCAACCACCAAACTGACAAGATTCCCGAGTAGGTGATCACAGACATACTGGAAGATGCCCTATTCTATCCTGCCTTCTGCAGTGATGGCCAGGCAGCATCCTCCTTGGTGAACATTAGGCAGCACTGAGCACTGGCCAYAGTGATCACAACATGCTGGGAACAGTGATTTGCACAAGCAAAATCTCTTCCCTTCCAACATTGCCAGCAAGTTGCACAGTGGAATTTGCATGGTCCCATCCCAGAGATTGTTTCTGGCCCATGATTATGTTTTTGGCAAGCACTGAGAGAAAGCTTTGTCCCTCACCAAAGATTCATATTCAGCCTTAGTAAATGGTGCTGACCAAGGGCAGAGGAGGGAGCTGGAGTGAGGGAGTCCCCAAATCCTCAGGCAATGCAGCTCAGAGGAASCACACAGGGGTTCACTGACTCAGGTTCATTGCAAAATTATTTTCCAGAAAGAATCCATAGATGATTTAAACATAACTTCTTTTTGGAAATACCTGAAGTTCTATTCTTCATCCCATAACAGACTGAGGTTATTTCCAGTCTTCATTTAGTCTCAGTTATCGCTGTGATCGTCAGCAGTTTTCAGTGCAATGAGACAAGTCGTAGGTTCTCCCCTAAATCTTGCTATTGAGAGTGATTACTTGGCCTTGGATAGTGAATTAGTCCTATTATACAGCAGCTGRCACAGTAGAAGCTAATCTGCTGCTCAGGCAGCTCATTACATGGGCAGAGCTGGAACTGCTCAGCTGTGTGCTGCACACACAGCCCTCAGCAGCATTTTTAAACTGAATTCTGCACACTGTTCTTCAGGACTACAAAACAAACTACATCCATCAAACCAGTTTCTGTCTGTTCCTTTCTGAGTTAAGCATTTGCTTACCCYTTGTGAATACAATTCCTCTTCTATGCAATTTCTACATGGCGTGTTGCCATATCTGTATCAAATCCAAACACTGTTAATTCTTCATTCTCTGTTGCCCCTTGCAAACTCTGTCACTCCTCATCTCCATTTTTCTCCTCTAAACTCTTCTGTACCAATTATTCCTCCTACCCCACTACCAAAAGCTTGCCAGCTCTGCCTCTTCTACAATCAAATTTCACTTCTGAGGCAATTAGAACTGGTCCTGTACTGCATTAGTAGGTTTGGTTTTGTGGTTTTGTGGCAATGGCTCAAGGAGGAACACTTCAGCACACAACTGCAGGGTTTTATTTTGGAAACATGAACAAAGGGCTTAATAAATKAATTAGAAAATATCAGGAAGACAAAGCAGATCCAGCCAGCCAATTTAAAATAACATTCTGAAAGCTCTTACAGATGACCACAGTAAAACTAAGCATAATGACAGAATAAACTCAATAGCAATGTTGTAGCAATGTTGGCACAAATATCTGCATGTAGTACTCTTGGGAGTGCTGATACCTGCTGTTAGACCAACTATCACAAGTATGCTTGTGAAAGCATAAACTCCTTTTTATGAAGACTTTTAGGAGAAAAGTAGCAATGAAGGAGTGAGGTGACTACTATTCAAAGTAAGAGATAAGCCAGAAGGCAAAGAGCAGAAGCAAAAACAGTGAGTCTTCTTCAAATCAAAGGTCAGCTGCAAAGGTTTGATTATGTGTCAATGAAATGATAATGCCAGTCACTCCTCAGACAATTCAGGAAAAGTGAGGAATATGTTGTAAATACGTTCAAGTTACACATGATTGTTTACATGAGCTCTGGTAAGTCTTCAAAGAACGTGCAACAACACAGGAAACAAAATACACTAGGAATAAWAGCAACATATTGCATATGGAGGTAATTGGAATCCTAGGGTCCTAAACAATGTCAAGCTCAAAGATCCTTGTTCCTTCCCTCAGTCTTCCACAAAAGCTGGTTTTCCAGCAGCCCAGGGAGCTGCTTCCCTTTAACCYCTCCCATGCTCCCCATTCCACTGCTGGCTTTTTCTCAAGCCATCTCAGACTTGCTTGACCTGTCCCTGGCTGAAGGACTGTGAAGTGGTCAACAGGAGCTACAGGCAGTGCTGAACTGCCAGGAAGGACACTGGAGGTGCAGTAAACTATTAGATTTAACCCTGAACTAAGAGATCTCAAGGAAGCTTTTATCATAATTCCAAGTAGAACATAGGGGCAAGTTTGGGAAGATCATATGATTGGCTTGAGACTTCTAACTTTGTGCCTCTGATCCCTCCCCACTGTCACACCTTTCCCCCTTTCACCCAGTGCTGGACTTGCCGAGAGTGAGAGGGCATTTCAAACGTGAAAATTCAGTACTTATAGGACAGCCCTGATTATTCCAGACTTCATTTCCAGTCCAGATGAGCTCCTGTTTTCTCTCTCCGTGATGGACTAGAGCCTTGCAGTTTGCCCCTGCTTTGGCAATGCTGCCCAGCTCTGGATCCAGCAGCTGGGCTGGGCAGATCCTCTGCAGCTTTCATGTCAGCTGTGTCCCTTCTTTGGGACATCATGATATTCCATGAAAATCATGGAATATCTCATCAGAGCACTCTGTAGAACATCACACACCCTCCTTATGGACCTTGGTCTGATGCATTTTATGATCCAAGACCCGAGGTGTTCCCAAGACTTAATACTTCTAATTACCTGTTATTGAGAGCTTTTTCCACAGTGCAAAGAGAGGCACAAAACTGATTGATACGGRCATATGAAGTGATAGCCAGCAAAGGAGTTAAACTTGGAATGATTTGCTCCTGGAGACTGCRGCAGCCAAGGTGCAGGAGGCCATTCCAAATGCCACAGAGCTGGGAAAGCCCTGAGAGATCTGYGCAGTAAACAAATTCAATGCTCAAACAAACACTGGAAGACCACGGTGCTTTTGCTGCCAGCATCACAGTGGGAATATCTGTGGCTCAAGAACAGTCTGCACAGTTTACCCTTACCAACCATGAATGTAGGAAAAAGGCCAGACAGTTCTCAAATGATGTCAAAGAAACATTTTCAACCTTTGCATCTGCACCTGTTGAGGAGGTCAAAGATTAGTGACTGAAGTCATCAGTCAGTCAGCCTAAATCAACTCCAAAGTGCCTCATAATGATGACTGAGGGGACTGCTCACAAATGCTGACAAAAGTGAATATTAAAAGACACTGGCCTGTTCTGCTGCCAGATATACTCTACAAAATGCAGAGTGGCAGCTCCTGAGTAACCCATGGCACCCCTTTCTGGAATGCGCCAGCAAAAAAGCAAACCACAAACATACTAGGGTAGTACAAAAGCTATTTTGATAGTGTGAWGTGGAAAACTGGATTACTAGTACAAGCAAAAAGCTTTCTCTGCTATTCCATTTGCCTAGAAAAGCAGTGCTTCCCAGGGCAGTCACCAGAGCAGGTACAGAGAGGGSACATGGCAGGCAGAGTGCTGTTAGSAGTCTGTATCCCAGGAAGTGGACAGCCCCCTCTCTCTCTCAATCACAAGGACATTYCTGCAGCTATGGCAGGTATGCAAGRGGYTCTCCCATGCCYARCCCCGTRTTGTAGCCTCAGCCTGCTCACCWGCTCTGCAGGTGCAGTGCAAAACTGTCAACAGCCCTGCCACATACCAACTCTGTACAGCAGGTCCTCTCCACAGGTAATGTTTTACAGAGTGGGGTCACATAAAAAATTCCATGGATGCTAAAGCATACTTTTATTTTTCAAGATAAACACTAGTTGAAGCACACTGCTCTTGGAAAATGGTAGCTGAGCAAACTGTTGGCCCTGGTTTCACGCTGTTCTGCATACTCAAGGGCTCATACCAATAAAAGGGAGTGTGACATATAATTAAATATGGCAAGTGACACTTTGAAGTGACATGAACTGATGCCAGTGTGCAAAGCACAGCGTGGGGAGCGCCAATTCTATTATGTTGCTTTCAGGTTTCCCCAGGTCCTCTATCCCTGTCTGCAAATGCAGAGCTGTGCAGGTTACTGGAAATGAGCACACACGGAGCACACACTGCACCTCAGCCCCAGCTTTTAGGAGGCTTTCAGCAAACCTGCCAYGTATACTCAGGGAGAAAGGCACAGCCCAGAAATGCTGGATGCTAAAAAAGCTACCCAGAATGAGTGTTCCCCGGGAGCATCAGATATCAGACAGAAATAAMAGTGCATTATGACAAATACTCCAAGGCACAAGTTGGTAGTGGCTGGCTCCCTTTGCTCTGCCCATGGGGGAGTAGGATGAACATATACAACACAAGAAACCCCTGCTGCCCTGAGTTGTAGTGTGACCACAGTGAAAACAACTCCTACAATCCCAAACATTTTCAAAGAGAGATACTATCTGCTGCTATCATGGGGCTTCTCCAAAACAGACAATATCCTATCTTTGGGATAGCACTTGGCGTCAGCAGTCAACAAAATAACAAAACCAAGTCCTGAGAACACACTCTGATACTTCAGATTCTGGTAATGAGTACTGGGGCACATTACTGATAATAGTGTGCTTCATGGGCATAAGCAACCATGGAGGACAAAGAATTATGGAGCATGAAACACACCTTTAATCTGGTTAGTTAAAGGACTGGTCAATTCTACCTGGTCATTTGTTATCCCACAAGTAGAGGTGAAAGAAGTAGGAAAAAAACAAATCCTATCAAAACTGTGAGAATTTTCTGGTCTTGATTACAGAGCCAAATTCTCCATTTTGGACACCAAAGCAAAGCTTTGTTTTTAGAAGATAAGTATCTGGCATCTTCTCATTATTCCTACTTTGTTTTTTTAAAATAYATATTCAGTGTAAAGTACTGTGTAGTACATTCAGCCCCTGTGTTTGTGGCACAACACTCAAGGCACTGAAGGTGCATTTTGCACCCAAGCTAGAAAGTGAGACTTGAATTCCCCATGTTTATTGCTGCAGAAATCCCTCTTGTGTTTTTCTACAGGACACGTGCTCCATTCAGAGCTCAGAATGAGCTGGAAATTCTTYGGGAAACTTCAAGCAAACACTTCAAGTGAGTCTTTAAACAATTCACATTTTTCATGGTTGTTCTATATCCAACTGTACCGTGCAGGTGCACAGCAACTCATTTAATCTTTCACATCTAGAAGGCAGATGTCCACAGGGAAACTGTTTTTTGACTCTTTTTGTAATCCACAGGCCATAAGAAATACTGCAGTTTAAGCTTTCCATGGCACTTTTTCATCTTTTAGCTAAGGATAAAGGAAAATAATCTTTAAAAATTCTGCCCTATGCAATTTTTGTAAGGCCTAAAGTGTGAAGCAGCACCTATGAGCCCAGCTTCTGCAACACCCCAACTTGTGCAGGGAACAAAGAGTCACAAAAATACCACAACCATCTGTGAGACCTTTCCCTTCACAAATTTTGGCTATTTATGCTACTATTCAGTTTTAATATTTTTATCTGTAACTTCAACAGTGTGAGACAATTATCACTAGATGATAACAGATAGCAGATTCCTACAGGAGAGGGATTGTGAACTGCAGCATCACATCTCCTTTACATTCTCCTGGGGCTTTAAATTCCTTCAGAACATTGACTAAAGAGTGATTTTCTGGCAGCATAACATAATTTCCTCACCCTTTTATATTTGATTTCATTCACATTTGCCAGAAATATCAGTGGTCAGATGATCACAAGTTTCAACTCTAAAAAATACAGTTACAAAAAATCAGWGATAGAAAAAAGACATTGTGAAACTAAACTTCAAGGCAATACTATAGGAGTCTCATTGTTACCCCTGGGTCACAAACACCTCACTTTGGACAAGTTTGCTGTTGAATCTTGCAGAGCAGATCAGCCTCAGCACCTGTGAGCACTAAACTTTGAAAAYTTCACCTTTTCTCTGAGAMAACACCCACAGCAGGTTCCATCCAYAGCCATGCAAATCTCCCCCTTAGCCTTCATTAAGGACCCATCTCTGCAGTAACAGAATAAAAACCAATTTTCTATACCTGAGGAAATGCCATCCCCACCTCAATTGTGGCTGCTGCCCCAGTGCCAACTCCCAGGACAGCAGAAAGGCCAGAAGGCTCAGGATGGTGTCACAAGCACTCCTAGGCAGGACACAGGAATCCTGTCACAGGCTGACAGAGATGCCATCCACTCTCCAGCCATGGTGGCTGCTTCTCTCAGCACCATCTCCCAGAGGCAGCAGAACAATCAGGATGTTTAGGATGGTGCCACAAGCATCCCTGGGCAGGGAGCTCCAGTTCCAGCCCAACAGCTGCACAGTTGAGTAACTGAACTGCTCCACCTGCAGCATCAGGTGAACCCTGAACAGGTTCTGAAACACAACACTGTATGCACTCCCCAAAAACACAGAAGGGTTCAGCACCCACAGCCTTATCACACCAGATTAAAGACCAGACTCCTTCCCTATCATCCAAGATTKGAGCATTACTTCCTCCACAGAATATCCTTAGAAAAAAAACAGTGGCAGCAGTCACATCTGTACTCCAGATCATCATACATCCCCTCAGTTCTTSTGGCTCTTTATGAATTTTATTTTAAGCTGATTTTTGAGTGGGGAGATGGGGGAACGAGAGAGAGTGAAATACCAAACTCCARGGATGTAGAAGAACCTTCTGAGAAAGCAAAGCACCACTGCTGTGTGCAGGAGATACAGACACCATATACAAATAACTCAGGGCTGAGGTACCCACAGCCATACACAACCTTATTCTCCTTTGTGCATCAGGAAAAGCTCTGTTGCAACAGGTACCAACACATCCTCCCTTTTAAGTATATCATACACATTATGCAGATTCCCATGATGACAGAGAGCACTTTGGCACRGAAATCCTCTCCACATTCTCTGTTATTACAAAATAAATAAATGGCATTTTAATTTCTGTGTATTACTTTAATCCTTTTTCTCTATGACTCCCCAGGCACAACAAAGGAAGCAGCCCATGCCATGCTATGCACAGTGGGATGTGCAACAACCTCCAGACTCAGCTATTTACACATCTCCATGAGCATGTGGCAGCTGCCCCAGGTTGGGTTCAGTGAGGTGAGTTACCCACTGAGTATTACACAGCAGTRGAAGCAATGAACCATCTCTCTGACACTTGCAGGTGAAGCATGCACCTGGGAGAAGCACACAATTCCTTCCTTCCTAAGTGCCTCMCAGTTCTGATAAATCAGGCTGTGGAAAGTGCAGATAAGATCAATGGCAGCTCGCAGTCCTACTCAGTCCAGCCCGCTCAGTGAGATTCCAGAGCCACCTCCATCCATTCTGGAAGCACATGCTGTGCTTCATACAGAGACTTACATCTGTGGGATGACTGAAGCTATAAGAAGTGCTGACAATTTCCAGCAAATCTGAATATGTTGCTGCTGCTGCTGCTTATATAAGTGATTTCTAGTTAATTACAAATACAAAAATGAAGGCCCAAAATAGATTTTAAAAGAAACCACTYGCAAATGTGACTGAATGACACATCTCTCCAACCCTCCAAAAATCACTTGTCTAGAAAAAGCAGACATAACAGAGGCTTTTGCAGAGGGTCCCATGAAAACACCTCCTGGAATGCACATCTCTGAAGTCCAACACTACCCCAATTTCTTAACACCTATGCTGCCCTGCACCATAAAGGTTGTCACACACTGGAGCACCTGAGCCTTGTGCCAGGTTGCTCTTRCGTCTGGAGCTGTAAAGATCTTTCCACACACATCAGCATCCCAAGCATCTCTGATGTAGCTGGGGTGAGGAGGAAGCCAGCCTTGGGATAAAAAACATGAGCTGTTGAGAAATCCCTCAGTGTATCACCACACTCCACTGGCTCCATACGTGTGTACCCCACCTCCTCACCTGCATCTGCAGATTCCCTCTTGCTCCAGGCTGGGAAGACCAATTGCTTAACCTGGGCCTGGGGCAGTCTGGAACCAAGGGGCCCTGTAGGGCTCTGCTCAATGGTCAAAAGGTCAGGCAAAAATGTAGATCACACAGGAGGGAGGAAAGGGTCAGAAAATCACTGACTCTCAGGTCCCATGGCTGCCATAGCTGTTAATCACCAAAGGAGGGGTCAGGGTTGAAGCTGATGGTATCTACTCAATAGGATATTGATACCAAGCAACAACATCCTCCTTTCCCAAGCCCTTCAGCTTGCAGAACGGTGCTGCGTGCTCACAGATCAAGCTCAGCCAAAGCAAAACCACATGAATCTGAGAGCAGTCTTCAGCATTCCTCTGGTGTCCAAGGATTCTCAAGGTAAGGAAACACTGGTCAGGGACCATTTCTCGATTAGCCTACTATCTACAACAGTATAAGAAATTGTAGTTGGTCTTCCAATATAAGGAAGACAAGGACATACTGGAGAGTCCAGCAATGGAGCACAAGGATGATTAAGGGACTGGAGCATCCGTCATATGAAGAAAGGCTGAAAGAACTGGGACCATTTAGCATCAAGACGAGAGGGATGTTATCAATGTGAATAAAAACCTGTGGGCAACAGTAAGAAAAGCATAGATTGAATGTTCTCTGTGATATCCAGTGAAAGGATGAGATGCAATGGCCACAAATTAAAACACAGAAAATCCCTTTACAGGGACACAAATACCTTTAAAGGAAACAACCAAAAAAAACTGTGAGGGTAAACACTGGAATACATTGTCCAGAACAGTTGTGGTGTCCACCCTTGCACACATTCAAAACTTGACAGACATAGTCAGGCAAGCCAGACTAGCTGATCTCCAAAGGTCCCTTCCAGTCCAGTGATTCTGTGAATAAGACCACAGCAGCTTCCTCAACTGCCCCCAACCAGCCTAGCCTCAGGGAATCCCACCATGAAGCCAACAGAGACCCTTTGCTCTGTGCTTTTGATAGYCTTTCTGTTGATGCTACCACTTTTGCTCCATGACAGTGGTATCCTCTCCAGAGCTCAGAGAGACAGGCTGTTTCTGGTTTGTCCTTACCAAAAGCTCCTCCATTCCTCCTCTAGCTCTCACTGCTTCTATCACTGACTTGAGCAGGAACCTCCAGCCGTCACTCTTTCCCTCTAATCTTCCCCTGTGGGCTTGCAGCAGCCACAAGAGCAAGAAACAAAGGAGACCAAATGCCTTTTTCTCTTTACCTCTCTGTGTCTCTCTTGTCCTACATTTACCACATATTTGGTCCTTTCCTTGATCTTCTGTGAGGAATGAATTGAAAACACATTTTTGCTAGCAAAAGAACACAGGAGGCAGCAAAGGCAACAATCCCTCAAGAACACCCATCTCTGGCATGGGCTTTGTTTCCTGCAAGTCACCTTCACGGTTTTCTCAGAGCTTCCCAACTCTACATTTGCCATTACAGCCTGTTGAGGTCACCCAGCAGTCATGCAATACCTAGTTTTCTTTGCAAGAGCCAAGAGCTATCACACAGTGAGGGCATACAAGGCAGCAGAGCCTGCCCTGTCCTYAGCTCCTGGAGAAGCCAGCTGAAGCTGTGATGGAGTCTGGATGATCCATGCTGGCAGCTCCACAGCTGGACATGCCCGTGAGAAGAATCACGTGCTGTTGGCACAGCAGGCTCTTTCCAAGTCAACAACAGCATCAGGAACAATCACTCCTCCTCTTCTGTCAGGAACCAGCATGCCACAGACTGGCCACTCAACCACTGCTCAAGGAAGGCTGGTGAGAGATTCCGCTCTTTGCTGTTCTTCMCACTTCTCATTTCCCTCTTTCAGCCCAGGACCAAACTCAGCACAGACATTCTAACCAGTGCTGTCAGAGGAGATCCGAGTGCTGGAAAATGTGAAACCCTATGAATGAGATTGTCCAGCCTTCCTGTCTAAACATGGTGCATGGCAGTCACTAAGGCTCCAGAAGAAGGTCACCTCCCTCTGCTATCTCCCAGCCATGTGACAGACTTTGCTGAGAGAAGAAAGGGTGCATGGACGTCAAATGCCTGCCAGCCCTGGCATGTCTCGGGCAATGCCATGAGCCTGTTCAGTCACTGCTGTGGCAGAAAATGCAGACAGCTCTCCTTGAGGCTCCAGTGAGAACAAAAGTACTTGCTGGAGTAAACTGGGTACAGGGAGACAACACCTTCTTCTTTAAACAACAATGTGGTTAAGTTCAGCTGAAGACAAAGCACTGAACCTTACTGAGAGCTGCAGGCCAGGGCCACTCAAAGCCTATGCAAGGTTGGTACAGAAAGGAGAATCATGTTTATGAACATGAACTGTGACCACCTCCTTGACATCAGCTCCAATATCAGTGTGGCTGGGCAGGGACTCCAGTGAGAGAACAGAGAAGGAGAGTATTTCTATTGTGATGTCTTTCAGTTAGATCAGGTCCCTGAGCAAGCTTCTTACCTCCACACAGGGGATAAGCTACCTATAGAGAAGGGAAACACTACCTGAATAGAGCCATGAGACAGACACACACAGAGAGCTTTCTTCTCACACATCTACTGTGATGTGTGCCAAGTACCTGCGATCTCGTGCATTTGGTTAATTAGCTCTCATTTGACATAATTTTTAACTCCAGCTCATAGTCCTTATGAGRTACCATCTCTGGAGAAAAGGAAAACATGCCAGAGTGAATACACTTAGCCCTTGACATTTTTCTTGCCTTCTTTCTGAAGGTTTGCCCAAGGGAAAGGAGGCTGGGCCGCATGGACAACTGGTCTCCATCAAAGCTGTCAGTGGTACATGAGCGAAGGGTAAGAAGGACATTTCTCTGCAGCTGTGCACACTGATCCAAGCACGGTGAAACTTGCTCAGACTTAAATGGGCAAAGAAGGGTTTCCAAGAAGATAACAGGAAAGTTACAGTATTTTGAAGGAATTCCCCACTGCCTTTGTTGAGCAGTGTTTTTCACATCTCATGATACATTTTTCCTCAGACAATTCCAAAATTACTAAATGTGTAAACATTTAGCAATTTGTGTAACCATAAATATTCATGTATCTCAAAAAATGATCTTACAGGTGGCAAAACTGACAAACAATAGGACTCCAATGAAAACTAACAAAGAAATCCCAAGTGTATCAGTGGCATGGGAAAATCCCTAGCCTCACTCTTGTAGCACTACATGGGTAACTCTGCTTCTACTTACTTGTCTTTCCAGGTAATAATAAGAAACTGGAAGTCAATGGAAACATTATAGATTTTTTAATTTATTTGGACAAGAGAAATGAAAAGGCAGTGCCAGATCTGTGRGCAGAATGTCCTCTTGCACAGAATCTTTTGCTCACAGAACACTGCTCTATATGYAGCTGGCGGGCAGGTTTTGCTCAGTACTCTGCTTCCTGCCTCTCTGTATTCCCTGGAGGGTGTGCATGGAAAACCTGGGATGGGCATTGCCTGCCTTGCATATAAGCAAAGCAGGCTGGCCAATTCCCCTTAGGAACCTAGAGGACAAACAGAGGCTGACCCAAGAAATGTGCTGCTAATGGGTTCAGCCCAGTCACCGCATGGAGATGCTCTCGGAGATCACTGCCATGTGCACATCCTTGGTCAAGTTATAAACAGGGCATGGCCAGTGAGGAAAGGACTGATGGAGTCATGGCACGTTCTTGCAAGTTCTTGCTCTGGTGCACAAGATGCTTCAGAATCCACAGGCAGAGATTATGAAGGCATTCTTCATGGACATATCTTTTACATTCACATTGGGTCTTTTCTCCATGGACAGAAATCAGTAAACACAGTCAGGCACAAGCAGACCTGAGGTGGGAATCCAGCWGTCACCCCAGCCATCAGGGCCCTGAAAATGCCTGAAGCTGACAGAACTTCTCAGAATCCAGACAGAAAGTCCATGGCCTTTGGATCTGTGCAACCAGTGTTAAGCCTGCTGGGGCTCCCTGAGCCATGCCACAGGTATGGCAGTGAGGTATCTGCAGCTAGCTGGGGAACTKCTTCAACAGAGGGGGAGAAGAGAATAAGGCTCCATGGAGAACTTACAGAATCCTCTGGTACCTACAGGTACTGGAGAGGGATTTTGGACAGGGGCGTGGAATGACAGAGCAAGGAGGAATGGCTTCAAGCAGAAGGGCAGATTTAGACTAGATATTAGGAAGAAATTTTCCTGTGCAAGGGTGGTGAAACCATGGTTTCTCCATCTCTAGAAGTGTTCAAGGTCAGGCTGGATGAGACTTGGAGCAACCTGGTCTAGTGGAAGGTGTCCCTGCCCAAGGCAGAGTGGGTGTAATGGATGATCTTTAAGGTCCCTTCCAACCCAAACCATGCTATGATTCCATGATTCTATACCTTAATTGCCTCTTCCACAACATAAAGCCATGGTRTGTTCAGTGAAAGGAAATGAGAGGGACTGGGAGAGGGTGAGGGAGAGAGGATGGAGCAGAACTTGCCCAGCATCTGGTTCTCGTGAGTGACTGACAGCGGGTGCATCACCGCAGCCACTGACTTCTGCTGCTATTTGTGAAAAATAGTGAATTGTGCGATTGTGAAAAACCAAGCGATTGTGAAAAAACCAAGCATCCAGAGCAGTCCGCAGCTCGTCACCCACCTGAGCTCTGCCGCTCCATGGTTACAAGTCCCAAAGGCTCGGGCTGGAGCGCGGCCGGGCAAGCGGCTCCTTCTCCGAGTGCCGCAGATTGTTACAGCACCCATGGTACTCGGGGTGCCYGCCCGGGGCAGGGGTACAGCGATGCCAAGGGGGTCCCCACAGCAGAGCGGGGTGTGCCCTCCGTGCGCCCCCGCACCCCGTGAGGGACACCCCGGCCCGGCCACCTCCCGCCCCCGCTCGGCGCGGCCCCGGCCCCGGCCCCGGCCCCGATCTCGGTCCTACCTCCAGGAGCTGGACGTAGCTGGCCGGGAACCAGCCGCGCAGCCCGTCCTCCTTCTGCCCTTCCCACCAACCGCCGTCTGGCACCTGCAGCACCGTGATCAGCTCTCCCGCGGCGAAGCGCAGCCCCTGCTGGTGCCGCTCCCCGGAGAAGGGGTACAGCGCCTGGCAGCGGGTCCCCGACATCCCTCCTGGACGCGCCCGCAGCCGCCGCCGCTCCGCGCCCGCCCCGCTGGGCTCCGGGGGCCCCGCTCCGCCCCAGGGCCGCGGCGGGTACGGCAGCGGAGCGAGCCCGGCGCCGGGCGCCCACGGGCACCGCCGGCTCGGGTGGGGCGGGAGAGGCGGGACGGGAGGGCCGGGGGAGGAGGAGGGGTGGGAGGCGGGGGAGAAAGGGAGAGGGGGCGGCACCGGGGGGAGGAGAGGCCGTGCGGGTGCGCAGAGCGCTCGGGGTGTGTGTGTGTGTGACGCTCGGGTCGGCGGGACAGCGAGAGGCACCGTGTGTGACCCTGAGAGTCAGGGCGGGGGACACCGTGTGTCGAGTGCACGAGAAACACCGCGTGTGACAGACGCTGTTCCGAGGAGACGCTCTGTGTGCTCGACACCCCTCTGTGTGTCTGCTTGTAGGACACACCGTGTGTGGGGGACAGGCGCTGTGCCACCGTGGGTGCACCGTGTTCGTGTATGGCCACGTGTAGGTCTGCGAGAGGCAGCCGCGGATATGAGAGTCACCGAATTTGTGACAACGGGACACCCGCGAGTGTCCGTGAACGGTGCCAGGTGAGACAGAGTGTGTCTGAAGCATGCGAGACCCTGTGTGTTTGTCACCKATGTGTGTGTGTGTGCAACACCTGTGTGTCTGTGAGATGATGTGTGAAGCACCGTGCATGTCTAAAGCGTACATGTATGATCCTCTGTGTCTCCGACATTGTGCCTGCGTTTGGAGAGACTCATGGCTGTGTGAGTGTTAGGCATCTCTCATGTCTGGGACACGGGGTGTGGATTTGCTACTCAGAGCCAAAGGTGTGAAATCCATTTTGCTTGAAAGACATTGTGAGATGCATAAGCACGTATGAACTGTGTGTGTGACACATSCTCAGGTGCATGTATCTCTGCAACACTTGTCTGAGTGCACAACCTGCTCCATGTGTGTGTCTCACTGTAGCACGTGTGACACATCTTTGTGTGGCACTCCAGTCTGTGACATCTCTTGTGTATGTGAGAGATGCACTGTCGGTGCAACACTCTCATCTGGGTGACATTTGTACATGTGTGTGTARTCACCATCCTGTGTGTGTTTTGTTTATGAGTACCTGCTTTGTGCACAGCCTTCTCTGGGTGTTCCTGTCTGCCTCACTCTGCAGCAGGTATATGGCTTGTGTGTTTGTCAGGGTAAGTCACATCTGTCTGTGTATGCCGGTCCTGACTTTCTCTTTGCCAACCCCATATTTGATGTATATGAACGTGTCTGTATCTGTCCAGGTATGCATGCCTCACTGACTGCACATATGTAAAATACACCTGCCTCTGTGTGTGTACAAGCACAGGTATGGCTGTGTGTGTATGAAACCTAGGTAAAATATGTGTGACTCTCTTCAGGGGTAGCTGCCTGACCCTTTCTACTTACATGTGTATGTGTGTGAGAGCGTGTGCATGTGTGAGAATTGTGCACAGAGTACTTGAGGTCTTCATGTGTGCATGGGTGTACCCCATGAAAGGCAGGGGATACATACCTGAGTGTCTGTGCTATGTCTGGTGTGTTGTTTATGAGATAAGTACCTGTGTATTTGTGGCTGAGACGTTCCCAAAACTCTGTGAAAAGCTCAACCTTGTATGAAAGTGTACGTATGTTTGTGGAGGAGCATGTGTGTACATGTGAGAGGCTCACCTGTGACTGTGACTCATGGTGGGGATGGGTACATGTGAGCACACACCTTGAGGCTGAGCTGTGAGTCWCACCTGAGCCATGTATGTGTAACCCACCCTGAATGGGCAGGCCTTGCTCATACAGGAGACTGTCCTGTTTGTGTGCTTRTGGGACAGCTGCACATGTGTGTGTGGTTGTGTGTAAATCTCCTCTGTGTGTCCCTGTGCATGAGACAGTCACCCCGGAGTACCTGTACCAGTTAGTGCCTGGTGTAACTGCATCACAGGTGTGGATGCAGGTCTTACCTGTATTTGTGCAGCTGCTGCACAGTGACCAGCACATGTGGGACCCATCTGTAGTACGTATGGCATGTGGAGAAGGGGGAGAGGCTTCTGTGTGTGCAAGGGTCACACCAGCATGCGTGCGACAGGGATGAGGCAAAAAGCGTTGGATCTGCCTGCCCCACGTCCTTTTGTGGGATCTGAGGATCTCAGGATCTGAGCCTGGCACCCGACATCCTTTTGTACTCAGTTAAGGAAGAGGGGAAGGAATGGCACAAACCTGGTGCTGAGTTCAGRTAACATTGGGATGAGTGGGTCCTTYGCCCTGCTGACTGATGGGAGTCAAACAYGCCTAGCAGACGTGTCCATATCTGCTCTGAGATCAACTCTTGATTGCCTCCTGGGCACTGCAGGTCTGTAGGGGAGGAGGAAAACGTCTCTTTTCAGAGCATTTGTGAGAGCCTTAAAAGCATGCAAGTGTGTGATCATGAGCATTGTGTGTGTTTTAGAACCTTGTTGGTCCACAGGAGAGGCAGTGTGATTTGACTGCAGAATACACACACATACATGCACATGTGTGGGACTGCACCTGTGTGTGCACATCACTCATTTCACTGTGTGTGACACACAGTCTWTTGTGAATGTGACAAACCCTCCCAATGTGTGCTGCTCATGAACTTGCGCTGCATATTTGCCTCAGTCCAGAATGTGTGTGTCCCAACAGCAGCAGGCACTTCTCTGCGGGCTGCTATCTTCCCCTCAGGGAGGTTTGACACAAAGTGTGCATCTGCATAGGACACAGTGTATTCCTGCACGCTGGTCTGGAGAACATGAGATGTGTCACTGATTYTTCCTGTGGGCATTACAATATGGTCTCCATATTCCCATCACTAAATCCACTGGGTTGTGTTCTGCTATACAAGAGTGCACGTTTCTGTGCTGCACATCGGGCTGTGCAGCTGTTCCTGTGATGTGTGTCCATGACCTACTGCAGYGTGTGACAGGCATTCACCTGCCTGTGGCTGGCTGTGTAAGTGCAATTCACTGAATAGATGGAGCAGGTCCTTTGTTTCAAGGCACTCACATCAACTTTTGTTCCAGGGGAAAGGCTACAGGTGCCCCTATGATCCACTCCACAAGTTCTACACAATTTGTGTTTTGCTGGGAGTTCAGCGCTTTTCACAGACTGCATATGGCTACTACTAACTCTTATATGGCCTGTCCTGTTTCTAAGACTGAGGTTTCTTTTTCTTCCATCGTTTTTCATGGAGGAAGAGTCTCCTATTTTGCCTTTTAATTTGTTCTTGCTTTGCAATCACTAGTTCAGAACAACTGCCACCTTTGTGCCCATAATGTACTATCATGTGTGCCTTTCCTGGCCTGGGGCTGTACAGGTTTTTTTATTTATGTGACATTTTAATGAAATATTTTTCTCTCTCTCCCTTAAATTTTAGGAATTAACAACACTTGTTTTTCTGGAGTGAGCACTCAGGTAGCCTGTCTGTAGCCTTTCTCCTWGACCTTTCGGAAGGTGACTTTCACTGTAGCTGTCCTTCATTTAGACAACACCGATTTGAGCTGAGCTCATCAGGTTTTTTTTTTTTTAGGATTCTTTCAACAATTTTCAGCCTACTTTTCACAGTTCTACTTTTGATTCTCTAAATTGTGGTAAATTGCTTAAAATCACCCCCTTTTGATAAGTATYTAAGCTGATAACTACTGATCTATGATCCATTATGTGGTATTGTCACACCAGCTGTGCCTTGCTTGGCAAAACCCCACAGACCTGATGCCATGGCACACATCCAGGTACATCTATCAGCAGTATTCTCCAACAATGCCATTTATATAAGGCAAGAACTGAAATCAAAACCCTGTATTTTTCTTCAGTATATAAAAACCCAGCTTTGCTATGTTGCAGCTTGGATCCAAATAGTTYAGAACTTCCATGTAAAATAATTAATTTTGATTTAAATTTTGCTTTACTTGTTTTTGATGTTGACAGAATGCTTCAATATTTTCTTTGGTTTATTCTCGATAATTGTTTCCTCTACTTCCAACTTGGTTTTTCTCACTATCTCCCTTTMTGATCTTTTTGCAGGTTCCCGTTCTTTGGAGGAACAGTCTTGATGGGAAAGCCTCTAGCAGGGTTTCAGTTCTAGGGTTGTTTCCTTCCTGAAGCAGTTACAGACTTCAGCTTTATAGCAGGCAAACCTAACTGCAAATGCCTAATTTTTATTTTAAATTTTCTTTCTAAACCAGTTACTATGACTTGACTGTGGCTTGTGTACAAATGTCCAGTCTGTAAGTAGAAGGGTTCTTTTCCTGTCAGAGGACGCCTTTTAGTCACTGGAGTCATGTCTTTTGAACAGTTCCATAAGTAATCCATTATTTCATTGTGTGGATAATTACAAGGTTAGTTTCTTTGAGTTAGGTCTAGTCCTTCTCCTCAACTTGCAGGATGACTTTACTTCCTGAGCAGAAAGCAGCTCTTGCCAAAGGCTTGGTTGGACTTGTGCTTGCTTCTGCATCATGTAATGTCTGTATTGTGAAGGATGTTAAAGGGGTACAAGCTTGCTGTGTGAGGAGCATGATTTCTGAGCATAGACATCTTCTTTATCAGAGTTATGATGAGATATAGAAGCCATCTCAGAAATACATAGATTTGCCACTCCAGGGGTACCAGGCACTGGGATGAACTGGTCAGCTTTCAGTCTCACCCTTTTTTCCTACCATCTGTTCCAGCTCAACTAAAGCATCTCAGCTGTATGCAGGTGTTCCCTGWGCAGTACACAGCAGGTCTGACTGAATGTTCAAAACTATAACTCTGGCTGTAAGATCTGAATTTATTTCCTGAGCCATCACAACTGTCATACTCTGCCATCTGTTCTACCAGAGTATTCCACTTAGCAGTGAGAAACCAATTCTAAATTAGTATCACATGCTCATATTCTGTGTTAGTGTGAGATCTTGAAAGGACCTTTTTCTTCCTGTCTGCCACCAAAGAGTCTAGGATGAAGACCTAAGTCCTGGCCAACTAACTTTTTAACAAATCTTAGTGTCAAGAATTGCAATCTGTGAATGAGAAAGAACCAACTCCATATAACGCTGCACAAAGCCTCCACCATGGTCATCCAGTCAGAGAGAGCCAATTCCATGATTTCACAGTTGTACATGGGCCTTAAAATGACACCAGTAAAACAAATSCTGTACAGATGGACAGATTCCCTGAAGAGGGACCTAAGAACATCTTGGGAGTACCAGGAGAAGGTTCACATCTGACCGCTTTAGGACCAGGATGGTCAATACTTTTTTTTATTGTTGTTTAAAGCAGTATTTGGCGATCTGTTTAGCCCATGAAAAAGATCTAAATGACTCCATCTGTCTTCACTGAACAGATCCTGCAGAGTTCACAATGAGAAGGGATTAGCATAGATATATGGGAGAACTTTATAACCATGGATTAGAGATTTGCATGAATAATCGATTTGCCATACATGTTTTCAAGAGAGAGCACCATCAGGTCTCCAGGAAAGAAATACTAAAACAAAACCACATGGATCTAAAAAAAGCCACTGGATCTCTAAATAACATTTGATATCTAAATGACCATCAGAAATTAGTTCCGTTTTTGGAGAGGAAATGTTCTGAGCCTGTACACAGAGGATASTTTCAGTTGTTAAAAGGCTGAAAAGCTCTAGTTGTTGGTGGAAGGGCCATTCTCAGTGCTTTAAACTAAATAAATTTTAAAGCCAAAGTACCAGAACAGATACAGGAGCTTGGGACAAAACTTCATCTGGTCTGCAGTCTCCCTTTGGTYAGCTGAATGGGAGACCAGGACAGCACACAGCAATGCTTCTTGTGAATACTCTTCCACTGTCCACAAATTGCAGTTTAGGGATTTCCTAAGATCAGATATTCCTGAGCATCACACTTGGAAATTTAAGCATCCAGAACATCAATTATTCCAAGCAAAGGACTCGGATTTATGAGTCATGTTCATCTGATCAAAGAARTGAGTCAAACATGAATTTTAAAAAGCACTAAATGATACAGCATGGCCTTACCTTTGATTTCTGCTTTTAGAAGTTTTTTCAGATGGCTCTGCTGACCTTGAAACTCCCCTTGTACAATATCAACTCTGAAAATGATGTCAGATGTGCAATGCCCTGCATGGCTGCGGTCACAGTAAAACTCTGTGATGTTCCAGGGCAGGTTTAATCATCCTTGTCTTAGCAGTGCCAGGAGCTGTATCTACTATTTTAGAGTCAGACATAAACAAACGTATTCTCTGTCTATAAATGGACAGTGATATCACATGAACAAACATCTTGTGGTGATTCACATGAGAATAAACTGGATTTTCCTGCCAAGATAATTCACCTGGAGAGACGACTACTTCCATTCACTTCCTTTCTTGGAAGCAGACTGAGAATAACAAACTGTTCCARTAACATCAGCCTACTTCCAGTCAACATATTTCCTACTGAGAGGCAGGGCAGGCCCCACCCTGTTACATTACAGTTTATTGGTCATAGAAATGTGACTCATAGCTCTGACACTTTGCCTCAGAGTTAGGTGTCAGCAGCAGCCAGTTGTCACAAACCCCTGTTGGAAAGAGTGATGCCAAGTCTTCTTACCAGCAGTTCAGTGTTCACCTCTCACTTCCTGGGGCTCTGGAAAGCCTCAGTCATAGCTGTGTTCTCCTATTAGATGGCTGCAGAATTTCAAATGAGAGTTTCCCTCTCTCTGTGTTGCTGCTATTTCTCTTGCTGCAAACTAAACATTGAGGGCATCCAAGGCACTTCATGGTCACAAGTATACTCACAAAGAGGATAGGCCTCATTTTAGACCACCTCAGTGATTGCCTAACCATTTAATATTGGTTGACGCAGACACTGTAACCTTATCCTCTCTTCTTCCAGCTCTATAAATACTAAGAGATTAAATTTTAAATGTTTTTTGGTTTATTAAACATTTTAACTATTTCATACAAAATGAAAAAATAATTGAAAAGAAGAAAGGCATTATCTGTAAATCATGTMATTACAGTATTAATAACAAGCTGTGACTATTTGGATCTCAGCTTCTAAGTGGTATACAACAATGTAAAACAAATAGTTGTGGATCTGACTGTCTGGCTTATTGTCTTGTCTGCACCAATATCTTAACAGCAGAAGTTTAGGGAAAAGGACAGGTAGAGAGAGACATTTCTGATAATACCCTCTTYGTTTCCAGCAAGTAATAGCTCATGTGTTCCCCAGTTAGAGGTRGTATCACATCATTCCATGTTCATTTCCATTATTTAGGGGTTTTTTTGAGCCTGTGCAAACTTTTGGCATGCATGACATTATGTAGCAAGGACTTTCCAGTGCAGGCATGATATTTTGGAACCTGTTCCTTGCCTGTCTCACCTTGCCTGTTCAATTTACCTATAGTGACTTTTATCCCCTAAGAGCTGCTCTGGACTCCAAACCCGAATCATTAAACTGAAATTTACCTGCATRTGGAGATGTGGGCATGAACCTACTTTAAGGGTAGTAAGCAACTTGTCCGAGATTACATGGAGAGGCACTGAAAAAGCTGGTAAACATCCCAGGAGGACTCTGRTGAAAGCACCCAAACTTTGCTTCAATGTCCTCTCTGGCTTAGTATCTTAGTGGTGTGATCTGGGCTTGCCAGATCATCTACAACAGCTTGCTGGGTCCCAGACATCTGATCTTGTCTTTTGAGCTCATGGAGAACTGGGCTTGTGGCCAGCTAAGACGAGCAATCCAGCTCGTGGCCCTCCGGCCAAACTCCCTCTGGGTTTGCTGCTTTGGACATTGATATTTCCCTGACACCAGGCTTTCCTCTTCAGCATGAATTGCTCATTACTTGGATTCCATCAGGGATTTCTTACATCGTGAAAGAGTAGAGATTGTGCCTGAGCACACTGAGCAGGACTGACTGCTTTCTGTGGATAAAGTTGTTGATCTGTGTGTGTGTGTGTGTGCCTGTATCTGCAGGACATAGATGTCTCAGTGTTTGCCTCTCAATGGTGCCTCTGTTCTACAACCATCTGTGGATAAAGCTGCTATTCTGTCATGAACAATGACTCATACAGGAAAGTCTTGAAGAATTAGGCAAGAACTATGTTCATCCTGAGTAGCATTGAGGATGAGGATCCCATCCCATAAACTATTGGAAACTCAGCACTAGTTTTCCCTTGACAGCTTTAATCTTTGAAATCTGCTGTTGCTCATACACACTTGCAAGCAGCAGGTTGGCAGTGAACTGTCTTTGTCAGTGGCATCACACATCCACCATTTGCCTCTGACGAAGATGCAGCACAGCCCTGCTCACTGTCACCAACTTTTCCTCACTCCATTTTCCAATGAGGATTCAACTACAGATTACTCTCTCCAGTCCCTTTTCTTATATTTCCAGGCTGCTCTACTTTTCTGCCAACAGTGCACGAGTGGGAAAAAGCAGGGTCACTATTTCTGATGCCCTGCATGCTTCACCTAMATCTGGAGCTGCCCAAAAGTCTGTGAAGGCTGTAGAGGCCATCTGGGGCAGGGATCTATATTGGTATCAAAAAATTACAACAATCTCCACTTCTAATATCTAGTGATGTTTGGGTACTCAAGAAATAACTGAAAGGAAAGAACTATGCAGAGGATTTAATCAGTCTTCCGTGGCTAGAATGAATGGAAAAAGATGAGTTTCTGAAGATCAAGTGAGCTTCTCTGACTAGTGGGGAAGGTTCTAATTTGAAGAAAGAAAGAAAAGACTGCAGGGTTCTTACATTCCAGTGACACAGAAAAGAAACTGTCTGAGGAATGCAGATTAAGATGATTAAGAAAGTTTAAAACAAATGGTGGCATATCCTCATAATGTAATGAGAAAATTCCAGATATGTAAAGCATACATACAAAAAATACACACAAGAAACACAATTTTTCAGTTGGACTAGAGTTTAATTAGAAATTGTATTCTCAGATTTTGAAATTTCTCTGGAATTTTAGGTGTTTAAGCAAGCATCAGAAGTRCCAMTACATGAAAGGAAGCATGCTTCTGTGAGTGTGAATGAAGCTGGGTGGCTGGAGATGGACAGAACACTAAAATTAACAAATGAATAAGAATCACTAAAGTGGTTGAGGTTGGAAGGGAATGCTGGAGATGATGCTGGAGGTGATCTGGTTTAAACTCCCTGGATAGGCAGGGCCTTCTAGAGCAGGTTAGTCAGGGCYGTGTCCAGACAGAGATTGCAAATCTATGCTGTAAAAATGTAACGGAAAAAAGTTGGCACTTTGTCCCTGGAATATCACTTTGAGGACTGAAGCTAAAGGAGATGTTTTGGTGGGTCWCTTGGATGGTGTGTGACACAGAGGCCTCATTGCCATTCTGTCCTTCCCTGAGCACCACCCTCCCTCTCCCTGCAGGGTCCTGACCCTCCTGTGCCTGGTACCAGCTCTGCTTCTTGACCTTTCCAGTGAATTGGCCAGTCCTCACACTGCAGAATGCAACTTGCTCCCTGCTACATTAGTGAGTTCAGCAGAATCAGTGAAAAATGTAAATTGGAATCCCATCTCCTACTCCAAGCAGGGCTAACTTCAAAGCCGGATAAAGTCGTTCCAGGGCGTTGTCCACGTGAATCCTGGAAATCCCAAGGRTCGAGATTCTACAAACTCTTTGGGCAGCATGTCCCAAGGCTGCAGCACTCTCATGGTAAATAGTGTCTCCCTTCATAGAAAAAGGATTTTGCTGGTTAGCARCATGAGACCATTGTCTCCTGTTTTACTGTGCACTTGCATGAAAAGCTTGGATGCACTGAATTCTTATCCTCCCTTTGCAGCAGTTTCTCTCCAGTGAGATTCCCCAAGTCTTCCTTTCTGCAGGCCTAACAAACCTAAATCTGATCGTAGCTCCTCACATGGCACGTTCTCCTGCTGCCTGATCCTGGGGCTGTTGGAGCCTCTCCAGTGTGGCAACATCTCCCAATCTCCCATACAATGGGGGTGGGGGGAGCGTGTTTAAAAACTGCAGAGAGTATTGCAGCTGCAGCCTCACTGCTGTGCTAGGCAGAAGGGAATAACCACATCCCTCCACTTGCTGACCACTTGCTAATGCAATCCCATGACTGGTGGGTGTTGTTGCTGCAGGGGAGCACTGCTGACACAGGTCCAACTTGTTTTGCATGAGAATCCCAAGGCCTTTACTGCAGGGCTGCACTCTACAGTCAATTCCCAGGCTGCACTAACACATGGAGTTGTTTTGTCCCAGGTGGAAAAAATAAAGAGTTTGTAATTTCACAGAATTAAAACAAATGTATGAGGTGATTTAGGCCAAATTTATCATGTAATCAAAAAATGACAAATTCTGAATCCTCTTGTGCTGAGCATGATGCTAATACAAATAAAGATCAATGGTGGCACATGGGAGCACAATTCCAAACTGGAGAAATCTGTTTTCTGCAGAAAGTTCTGATGTCAGTCAMAGACTTAAGCAAAGAGTCTGTTAACTCTCAGCACAAATTACCTTTTTCTACAGGCTTGAAGGAGAATCTTGTAGACCACTGGAATGAATCCCACTTCTATCCATTCCCCCAGGACCTCAAAGAAGGAGCAGACACCACGCCTAGAGGGGATGGGCTTCATGTATGCAGGGTGTGGTTTTAAATCAGCATTTTAATCCTCCTTTTGACTTTGCAGATAGGCACACTAGCAGAAATGATCCTTCATATGCACTGAGGTTGGACACAACTCCATCTCTCTTAATTAGCGAATCTGTTATTGTTCTAAAATAAAGAGTCTTGTCTTTTTTTATTTCCTAGTATAGGAGATATTTATATTTCATGTTTCCTCTGGTTTGACTTAACGAAAAATAGAAAAGAACGTTTCTTGTTTTTGAAGAAATAAAGTTTATTTTCAAAACCTAACAGTTACTTCCTTCCAGCTTTCCACAATTTTTTTTGAGGGACTTTTTTTTTGTCCTCTTACTCTCTCTGCTCTTTTCAAGAAAACACTTGCTTCTCTTCAGAACACTAAAACACATGTGCAGATTCTAGAACTCAACAGAGACACAGAAATACAAAATCCATTGAGCTGGGAACCATCTTGAGCTGCATTCAGTCTTTTCGCAGGCTCTGGAGGCTGCATGCCTCTCTCCTTTCTCAGTCCCTCTGTGTAGAAATGTGGCCAAACAGGGAGCACTTTCTGAAGAGCAGATGTCAAAGGTGTTTGCTGTCATTTTTAAGGTAACATGGTCTGAGATCAAAAAAGGAAGCCAGTGAAGCTAATGAATGGCCTAACATCTAATSGGCTTCGATAGTGAAACACTCGTGTAGCAAAGCTGGAGATGCCACAGACTGATCCTCCCTCCCAGCCTAGTGCTGGCTCCTGGGCTTGCTCATGCCTCTGGTCACTGCAGTGCCTCTCCCTTCCTGGCACACTGGGACAAGCAAAGGACTCAGAAGGCTCTATAGATCCCATGACAACTACAAAGCACATCGGGAAGTTTCTGGGAATGCAAAGAACTATTGAAGGGCTTTTCTTTCAGCTTTATAAATACATTTTCAGCCATCATAACAGAGCAAAAAATAGCCCCAAGAACGCTTCTGCAGAACAATACTCCCATGCAAGAGCTGTTTCTCATTCTTTCAATTTTTTCTTTCTTTATGTACAAAGAAGATTATTGAGAACAGGTTTGCATTTAACAAAAGGATAAACCCTGCTAATCTACTGATTTGTCAGCTAGCGCTGTGCTTATCACAGCACTGTTTGTTGGCTGGGGCAGACACAGTCCTAATGTGCACAGCTGTGCAATGAAAACTGCATCATGTCATGTGAGAGTGTGGGCAGGAGCTGTCTCTTTGTGGGGCTGGACACAASTGTTGAGGTCACAGACTGCTGTGTTTTGTGATCAGGCTGTGCACATATAACTGATAACGGGCTGTGCCCTGCTGGACAACAGGCCAGCTAGAGACAGTGATGGCAGCTAGTCATGGAGCTGGRAAATAAAACAATGAGATGATTTTTGTCAGCTTGACAGGCCAGTGCTTGATGGCAGACCATGTCAGAGTTTGAGCTGGTACAAAGGACCCCAGATGTGAGCAAGAGGATGAATGGCAAGTGAGGAGGCACGGGTAACAGCCAGCAGTGATGACGGTATAAACACGGGATGAAGATGACAGAAACCTAAATGCAAAACAACATATGGGAGCAATTTGAGCAGATGAATACACACAAGAGGAGAAGGGAGTGACATGGGAGGAAGGGCCACTGAGTGCTGAATGTGCATGGGAGGAGGCAGGAGCCTTGTCTGGGGTGAGCAGCAGGTGTGGGGTGATCGCAYTGGTGTCTGGAGACAGAATTGGGARTGAGGAGATGAGCCAGAGCCACTGGCTGTCACTTGGGCCACCTGAGTGAGCACAGCCACCCAGCAGCACAGCCCAGCATGAGCATGGCCGAGGAGCCAGCGCTAGCTGTGCCTTTGCACAGTGGCCAGCAGCCGGGAGGATCGACTGTGGGATCAGCTGTCTCTGTGCYGGAGTGTTCCCAGAGACTCCAGTGAGCCTCTGGAGCTGACAGTGTGCTCTGAACGCCGCGTCCTGTCCCGGACAATACGGAACAACAAAGGCCTATGTGGG
>NW_026623446.1:1286646-1290220 GCF_030028575.1 Malurus melanocephalus | reverse complement strand
ATCTCTGGGCATGACTCGTATGGGAGAGTCACTGGGATGTTCTCTTCCTCAGGACTCCAGGTGACATCTGCGTTTCCAGCGCTTGACTCCCATGGGCAGGACACGGAGGCACTCTGTTCCTCGACGTTCCCGGTCAGCTCTGTGCTCTCAGACCATAACTCACTGGGGAGAGACACTGAGCCACTGTCTTCCCCAGTAGTCCAGCTCAGGTGTGAGCTCTCTGACCCGAACTGACATGAGAGGGTCACTGAGGCATTGTCTTCCTCTGTGCTCCAGCTCAGGTGCTCGATTTCTGCCCAGTCCTTGGACAGACCTGGCAGGCTCCAGACCGACCAGAGTTCCGAGGAGCAGGACTCCTCCTCACTGGATGGGGAGCACCAAGCAGGAGCAGCACCCCATCCTGCTTCTGCCCCTGCCCAATGCCCACTGTGAGCTTCCAGGGGGCTGGGCAAGGGGTGTGGATGGCAGAAGGGGCTGTGCGGGGCCGGTGCCCAGATCTCTGGCCCTGCTGCTGTCATCTGCTGGCCAAAGGCAGCAGAAGCTGCTGTCTCTGCTTCTATTTGTGCCTTGGTAGGCACACGGTGCAGCTCCTCCTCAGGTGGTCTGGCCAGGGCAGCAGCTGCTGGCTGGGTGCCCATGGCATCCTCCAGGGCAGGACCTGCACTGGGCAGGTCAGCAGCATCAGCCTCTTTGAGCAGCAGCGAGCAGGGCTGAAAGACATTCATGGGCTGGACCCAGAAAGCATAGATAATGAAGCAGTCCCCATCCTTCTGTGATGACTCCAAAGTCTTGCTGCCTTCACCATGGTACAGGGATTGCTCTCTGTTTCCTTCCTCTTTGGAACGCAGCGCTGGGAGTTGTCTTTTGCCACTGTCAGGCTGCAGTAGGTTCTGGTCATATGAGCTGCCCACGGAGATGGTGTTTTCCCCACGCACTGTGCTCTGCAGATCCTCAGGCCAGGGGTACTCCTCGACCTGTGGTGGTGTCAGGCCCAGGTCGAGGCTGACCCTGTCCCATGGACTGTCCGAGGAGCTCTGCTCCTTTCTCTGCAGCTCTACCGGGACTGCTCTTGCTGCTGCTCCTTTCCCCTGCGCGCTGAGAGCTTCCAGTGGCCTGGGAGAGGGGCTGGGGGAGCAGCAGGTGCTGTGCAGGGCAGCTGCCCGTCCCTCTGCCCCTGCTGTGTGGGCCGTTGCTGCTGTCACCGTGCCCTTCCCTTGGTTCCGGTGCTGCCGTGTCCCCGGCTGCTGGGCACGGGGCCGGATCACAGCTGCGATCCTGCTCAGGGCAGCACGGGCCCTGCGCTGCAGTGAGCGCAGCAGAGCTTGGCCGCGGCCTCTGGGGCCGTGTGGAGCCGCTGCCCGGCTCTCGGCCCCTGCTGCTGCCGCCTGCTTGCCAAAGGACGCACGAGAGTAACGGCGCTCATCCCGAACTGGTGACCGTGACTCCCAGTCACTTGCCTGCATGCAGGAGGACAAGGATAATGAGGCGGTGGCCGTCGGGGATGGAAATGGCTGCCATTGCATAGCAGCTCAGCCCTTGACAGGAAGCCGGGACCCAGCCCTGGCCCCGATCCACCTCTGTGCTACCCCATCCCTCACCTTCACCCTCTTCTGCCATCTCAGCGCATTGTGCTTCGGCTGCCTGCGGTTGCTCTTCTGGTCTGCAGACATCTTCGCCTTCCTCACACACTGATAGAATTCCTCTGACACAGAGGTTCTCCACAGAGCTGCTGCCTCCTGAGAGGTGCTCTACTGGGAGTGAGCACCCCAGGGTTCTGCGCCCTTTTATACCCCCACTGCTCACGGCGTGGCCCCACCGTGTCACAATGGTCTCTAGGCACAGTGAGGTTCCACATCACCAAGGACACTGGAATGCGCTGCTGTCCCAATGGGCCATTTCCCAGCACCCCTAGCTCAGCAGGGTGGGGGGCTCAGAACCAGCTGGACACCGGCTGGAACCACTTGGAACCAGCTGTGCCCCGCACAAGGCAGCCTCTGCGTTCCCATCTCAGAGGCTGCAGCCGGCCCGAGCCATCCCCTCCCGCACAGCCCCAGTGCCCGCAGCCTCTGCAGAGCTCAGCCCTGTCTGCATCCAGCACCTTGGGCTGGCACTGCCCAGGGCAGCCAGCGATGGCCGCGTGATGTCCACGTGTAAGGAAGATAAAATACTTGTTGGTAGAATTGCCTTGCTATGGTTTGGGCCTTGCCAGCCAGCACTCCTTCCTGTGCAGAGCTGTAAATAAATGAAATCCCTCCACCCTGAGTGTGTGGAACAGCCTCTTGCATACTGGATAAAAGAACCTGCTTTGGGACAACAGGGGCACCTGGTGACAGGGCTGGAGCTCCCTGCAGCAGGGAGCTCTTCCTTCCCTCACTATTCCTCTGAAGGCCTCCGTTCAAAACAAACCAATGTGACCAAAAGCTGCAGCCCGTCCCTCCTCATACAGCATCCCCTAATGATGGGAGCATCAGGTTGTGTGGGTTCTCCCTCTTTGAGGCAGGTGAAACTTGTCTGTCACCAGCAGAGCTGTGTAAGGCCCCAAGCAACCTTGCCCAATGAGATGCTCAAAACGGATTTCAGTTTTTCATTTACTCTGAGTTAGGTGCATGGGGCAAATAAAAGGAAATCTCAGGAGGTGAAAACAGCAAAGAGAACTTCACAGGCGACRTTAGAAAATCAAAGAAACTTTGGCAAAAGGTTTATTCCAATATTGTTGGAGGTTAGGTTTTCTTCTAATGTTCTCTCTCTTGGCGAATTTTCCCCCATTTTTGTTGCTAAGAGATAATACATAAAATGACGACCAGGTACTCCAGAGGGACAAAAGAAGTTTTCACGCTSGGGGAAAGGAATGCACCTGAAGGCATTTGTCTCTTATCTGAATGTCGTTTTTCCTTTGGGAAGTGCAGAGATCCCCCAGTAAGTGGGGCTCCATAATGCAGGGGCAGCTCCTGGGGTTTCTTGCGTTGTTGGCTTTGGAGGAGGATGGTGGACCTGCTGCCCTTGGGGGCAGAGCTCTCTGCCACAGAGCTCAGGTCCTGCCGTAGGTGAGCCTTTGCTTATGGGAGCGGCCGCTGCATTGGGACATTACTGACACCGACCTCACCAAAGGGACCCTTCACCATCTGCGCGGGTGCCTCAGGGAAAGCCCCGCGATTCCTGAGCCCCCTCCACCTCCTCCTCCAGGGACGACTCTCTCTCACTCTGTTCAGGAGCCGGGCGGCCACTGCCCAGCCCCAGCGCTCTTTCTCTGCCACTGCTCGGAGCTTTTCTTTGCCGCACTGTGGCTCCCACCCCCTCACCATGCCGGGAGTTCCACGATTCCAGCTGCAGTGCCCGACTTTCTGATACATCTCATCTACAACTCCGGGACTTTGCTCGTCCCTGCCTGCACAGCTTGCTATCCCCAAGTTCCTGCTACAACTCCTTTTGCTGTCCAGAGGGGGCACCAGGATCGGCTTCCCCTGTGAGTTCGTAAAAGCAGCTCCTTCTCCACCCATCTCTGCCGCCTGCGCCCGCCATCACCGCGTGAGGGAGAGAGAGCCGGCCGGAACCCGCGCCACAGCGCCCCCTGCCG
>NW_026623446.1:1279970-1286606 GCF_030028575.1 Malurus melanocephalus | reverse complement strand
CTGCAGAGCTCAGCCCTGTCTGCATCCAGCACCTTGGGCTGGCACTGCCCAGGGCAGCCAGCGATGGCCACGTGATGTCCACGTGTAAGGAAGATAAAATACTTGTTGGTAGAATTGCCTTGCAATGCTTTGGGCCTTGCCAGCCAGCACTCCTTCCTGTGCAGAACTGTAAATAAATGAAATCCCTCCACCCTGTGTGTGTGTGGATCGGCCTCTTGCACACCGGGGAAAAGAACCTGCTTTGGGAAAACAGGGGGCACCTGGTGACAGGGCTGCAACCCTGAAGTAGGGAGCTCTTCCTTCCTGTGATAAATTGAGCTTCAATAGCCAATCAGAGGTTAGAATCCAATTAACAATTAATTAATTAATAAAGAAGCATTAAGCAAACAGATATTAGTCAAGCAACCACAGATCTGGGTGGGCTGAGTGAGTGGCCGACTGCACCTAGGACACCAGCTAGGTGAGTCTCTCCCACCAACACGTAGGACACCACGCGGCACGTAGCCTGAGCCCCCCTTTTTATACCCTCTCTBAAGTGGTGTTTCTAGAAGTTTCCAGAGATCCTGACTGGTCTGTGTTGTGCTGTTATTGGGGGTCTTTTACGGTTGTTATGACGACCATTGGTAGGCGGGGTCACTGGGAGCCAGGAGTCTTCTCTGTACTTCGCAGTTCCCTTCCCCTGCCCCCTCTGATACATGAAAGTGTTACAAACTGGGCAAAATTGTGCTGGGGCTGTCAAACTGTTTTAATAAAGCATGTGGTGATTTCATGAACCAACTTATCACACTTCTCTCACTATTCCTCTGAAGGCCTCCCTTCAAAACAAACCAAAGTGACCAAAAGCTGCAGCCCATCCCTCCTGAAAGCCACTCCTCATACAGCATCCCCTCTTGATGGGAGCGTCAGGTTCTGTGGGTTCTCCCTCTATGAGGCAGGTGAACCTTGTCTGTCTCCAGCAGAGCTGTGTAAGACCCCAACCAGCCTCGCCCAATGAGATGCTCAAAAGGGCTTTCACTTTTTCATGTACTCTGAGTTAGGTGCATGGGGCAAATTCTCAAGAGAATTCTCAGGAGATGAAAACAACAAAGAGAACTTTACTGGCGAAATTAGAAAATCAAAGAAATTTTGGAAAATGTTTATTCCAACACTATTGGAGGTTAGAATTTCTTCTTTTATTCTCTCAAATGGGGAACCTTTCCCGATTTTTGTTGCTATGAGATAACAGTGACCACATACATAAAATGATGACCAGGTACTCCAGAGGGACAAATGAAGTTTCCATGCTGGGGATAGGAGAGCACCTGGAGTCATTTGTCTCTTATCTGAATGCTGTCTTTCCTTTGACAAATGCAGAGATCCCCCAGTGAGTGGGGCTCCATGATGCGGGGGCATCTGTTGGGGTTTCTTGCGTTGTTGGCTTTGGAGGAGGACAGTGGACCTGCTGCCCTTGGGGGCAGAGCTCTCTGCCACAGAGCTCAAGTCCTGCCGTAGGTGAGCCTTTGCTTATGGGAGCGGCCGCTGCATTGGGACATTACTGACACCGACCTCACCAAAGGGACCCTTCACCATCTGCTCGGGTGCCTCAGGGAAAGACCCGCGATCCCTGAGGCCCCTCCACCTCCTCCTCCAGGGACGACTCTCTCTCACTCTGTTCAGGAGCCGGGTGGCCACTGCCCAGCTCCAGCGCTGTTTCTCTGCCACTGCTCGGAGCTTTTCTTTGCCGCACTGTGGCTCCCACCCCCTCACCATGCCGGGAGTTCCACGATTCCAGCTGCAGTGCCCAAATTTCTGATAGATCTCATCTACAACCCCGGGACTTTGCTCGTCCCTGCCTGCCTAACTTGCTGTCCCATAGTTGGTGCTACAACTCCTTTTGCTGTCCAGTGGGGCACCAGGATCGGCTTCCCCTGTGAGTTCGTAATAGCAGCTCCTTCTCCATCCACTCTGTTGCCTGTGTCCGCCATCACCGCGATGAGCAAAGACCTTCCGGAAACAGCATCTCTTCAGTTGCTTTGGAGACAAAATCAAAGGAGCTTTATTGTGACTCTGGAACTACCCCATGCCTGTTCCTCTCCTCAGCATTCCTGCTTGCGCTCTCTCCAGCGGCTGCTTCACATCCAGCAGGCAATGGGACCCCCAGGCCCATGGTCCAACACCCTCCCACCCTCTTCACTGCTCTCTCTCTGGCCCTGGCTGCTGGGCTCCCCCACTCACGACCCCACCTCTGCACCGCCCCATTTCCCCCACCCGAGTACGATCTCACCCTCTCATCCCTGCATCCCTTCAGCCCTGGGCAGCACCTTTCTCCCTTGTCCCACATGACACAAAAAGGCCCCAGCATCTGAAAGGCTTTGGTCTTCTGTAATGTTGCCCACCAAATAAATGACAACAGCACCAAGAAAAGAACAAACACTTCTGATTGATTTTAATAGTTTTATTTCAACAAAAGCATGGAGCTACCTGGTTCTAACCTAGCAACAAAAAAAAATCCTTAAGCCTAAGTAACATATCCTATACAAAGTGCTCAACAATACCATGTCTAAGACAAACAAAAGAGCTTCCTGACAATTCACTTTACAAACAAATATCTACAATAGCCATAAGAACTCTGTACCTTAAACACACAGCTAACTTATGCCACCCCAATCCTAAAACCCATTTGGTATTTATTCATCAAACAGAAAGAGAAAGGTTGAAAAAGCCTTTATCTAGTTATCTTAAATCAAATCTTATCTCAATCAAAAAGAACTATGAGCATCAATCCCTATTTTGAGCTACAGAGTTTACCTNCCATGGTCCAACACCCTCCCACCCTCTTCACTGCTCTCTCTCTGGCCCTGGCTGCTGGGCTCCCCCACTCACGACCCCACCTCTGCACCGCCCCATTTCCCCCACCCGAGCAGGATCTCACCCTCTCATCCCTGCATCCCTTCAGCCCTGGGCAGCGCCTTTCTCCCTTGTCCCACACGACACACAAAGGCCTCAGAATCTGAAAGGCTTTGGTCTTCAGTAATGTCTCTTGCCAAATAAATGACAACAGCACCAAGAAAAGAACAAACACTTCTGATTGATTTTAATAGTTTTATTTCAACAAAAGCATGGAGCTACCTGGTTCTAACCTAGCAAAACCAAAATCCTTAACCCTAAGTAACATATCGCATACAAAGTGCTTAACAATATCACCTCTAAGAAAAAGAAAAAAAGCTTCCTGAAAATTCTCATTACAAACAAATCTCTACTATAACCTTAAAAACTCTCTACCTTAAACAAACAGCTAACTTATGTCACCCCCATGCCTAAAAACCCACTTGATATTTAATTAACATATAGGAACAGAAAGCTTGAGATAGCCTTCATCTCGTTATCTTGAATTCGATCTAAAGTACCTACCCCTAGTTTTACCGAAAGAATTTACCTACACAACGCCTCCCCTAATTCTTCCATTTCTAATCCACAAAATTTGGAGGCATCAGCTAAATTAATACCTAAATAATGTGCCTTAATGGATGCCTGGAACAACCCGGCATTTCAGGTATTCCAGCCAAGGCAGCCATCTGCTTTCTCCTGGGCCAGCCTCGGATGAATGCACAGAAACACATGTGGGGAGCAAACAAGAGGAAGTAAAAGTGTGCACATGCCTCTGGTGGTAACACGGAGATGTGCTGGGAAGACTCCTAGCCCCAGAACTTTGGAATGAGGCTTCTGAGTCTCCCAAAAGCCCTGCGCAGAGGCTTGAGTGCCCTCCTGAAGGGGAAAGGCCGCTGCATGGGGACAGCTGGAGCTGAGCACCTGACTTGCAGATGCTCAGAAAACTGCCAGTCCCACTCCAGCAATTCTTCCTCCCTCCAGGTGGCACCCATGACAGCCTGCATGTCCCTGCAGTCCCACCCTGCACCTTCCATTGGGTACAGGCTGCCTTCCTCTGACTTCCTGCCCGTACCCATGGAAAAGAGCCATGGGTCCACATGACAGGGACACATCTGGGCTGCCACCAGCACATCTGGACCATCGTCTGGGCATGTGCACACTTGAGAGTCCTGTATCTCTGCCCATGACTTGTATGTGAGAGTCACTGGGATGTTCTCTTCCGCAGGACTCCAGGTGACATCTTTGTTTCCAGGACTTGACTCCCATGGACAGGACACCGAGGCATTCTGTTCTTCCATGTTCTCGCTCAGCTCTGTGCTCTCGGACCATAACTCACTGGGGAGAGACACTGAGCCACTGTCTTCCCCAGTRGTCCAGCTCAGGTGTGAGCTCTCTGACCCGAACTCACACGAGAGGGTCACTGAGGCATTGTCATCCTCCGTGCCCCAGCTCAGGCGCCCAATTTCTGCCCAGTCCTTGGACAGCCCTGGAAGGCTCCAGACCGACCAGAGTTCCGAGGAGCAGGACCCCTCCTCACTGGATGGGGTGCACCAAGCAGGAGCAGCACCCCCTCCTGCTTCTGCCCCTGCCCAATGCCCACTGCCAGCTTCTAGGGGGCTGGGCAAGGGGTGTGGATGGCAGAAGAGGCTGTGCAGGGCCGGTGCCCAGATCTCTGGCCCTGCAGCTGTCATCTGCTGGCCAAAGGCAGCAGAAGCTGCTGTCTCTGCTTCTTCTTGTGCCTTGGTAGGCACACGGTGCAGCTCCTCCTCAGGTGGTCTGGCCAGGGCAGCAGCTGCTGGCTGGGTGTCCATGGCACCCACCAGGGCAGGACATTCACTGGGCAGGTCAGCAGCATCAGCCTCTTTGACCAGCAGTGAGCAGGGCTGAAAGTTGTACATGCGCTGGACCCAGAAGCGTAGATAATGAAGCAGTCACCGTCCTTCTGTGATGACTCCATCTTCTTGCTCTCTTCACCGTGGGACAGGGATTCTACTGTGTTTCCTTCCTCTTGGGAACACAGCGCTGGAAACTGTCCAAGGCCATTGTGAGGCTGCAGTGGGTTCAGGTCATATGACCTGGTCACGGAGGAGATGGTCTCTTCCCCACTCACACTGGTCTGCAGATCATCGGACCAGGCGTACTCCACAACATGTGGTGGTGTCAGGCCGGGGTCGAGACTGGCCCTGTCCCACAGACGGTCGGACGGACTCTGCTCCTTGTTCCACAGCTCTTCTGTGACTCTTCTTGCTGCTGCCCCTTCCCCCTGCCCGCTGAGAGTTTCCAGTTCCTTGGGAGAAGGGCTGGGGGAGCAGCAGGTGCTGTGCAGGGAAGCTGCCCGTCCCTCTGTCCATGCTGTGCAGGGCAGCTGCTGTCACCGTGCCCTTCCCTTGGTTCCGGTGCTGCCGTGTCCCCGGCTGCTGGGCACGGGGCCGGATCACAGCTGCGATCCTGCTCAGGGCNGGCATGTGCACACTTGAGAGTCCTGGATCTCTGCCCATGACTCGTATGGGAGAGTCACTGGGATGTTCTCTTCCTCAGGACTCCAGGTGACATCTGCGTTTCCAGCGCTTGACTCCCATGGGCAGGACACCGAGGCACTGTGTTCCTCCATGTCCCCGCTCAGCTCTGTGCTCTCGGACCATAACTCACTGGGGAGAGACACTGAGCCACTGTCTTCCCCAGTAGTCCAGCTCAGGCGTGAGCTCTCTGACCTGAACTCACACGAGAGGGTCACTGAGGCATTGTCTTCCTCTGTGCTCCAGCTCAGGCGCCCGATTTCTGCCCAATCCTTGGACAGCCCTGGCAGGCTCCAGACCGACCAGAGTTCCGAGGAGCAGGACTCCTCCTCACTGGATGGGGTGCACCAAGGAGGAGCAGCACCCCCTCCTGCTTCTGCCCCTGCCCAATGCCCACTGTGAGCTTCCAGGGGGCTGGGCAAGGGGTGTGGATGGCAGAAGGGGCTGTGATGGGCTGCTGCCCAGATCTCTGGCCCTGCTACTGTCGTCTGCTTGCCAAAGGCAGCAGAAGCTGCTTTCTCTGCTTCTTCTTGTGCCTTGGTAGTGGGAGGCACACGGTGCAGCTCCTCCTCAGGTGCTCTGGCCAGGGCACCAGCTGCTGGCTGTGTGCCCATGGCACCCTCCAGGGCAGGACATGCACTGGGCAGGTCAGCAGTATCAGCCTCTTTGAGCAGCAGCGAGCAGGGCTGAAAGTCATACACGGGCTGGACCCAGAAAGCGTAGATAACGAAGCAGTTCCCGTCCTCCTGTGAAGACTTCATCTTCTTCCTCTCTTCACCGTGGGACAGGGATTGCTCAGGGTTTTCTTCCTTTTGGGAACACAGCGCTGGAAGCTGTCCACTGCCATTGTCAGGCTGCAGTGGGTTCAGGTCATATGACCTGGTCACGGAGATGGTCTCTTCCCCACTCACTCTGGTCTGCAGATCATTGGACCAGGCATACTCCACGACCTGTGGTGGTTTCAGGGCGGCGTCGAGGCTGACACTGTCCCACGGACTGTCGGACGAGCTCTGCTCCTTGTTCCACAGCTCTTCTGGGACTGCTCTCGCTGCTGCCCCTTCCCCCTGCCCGCTGAGAGTTTCCAGTTCCTTGGGAGAAGGGCTGGGGGAGCAGCAGGTGCTGTGCAGGGAAGCTGCCCGTCCCTCTGCCCCTGCTGTGGGGGCCATTGCTGCCGTCACCATGCTCCTCCTTTGGTTCCGGTGCTGCTGTGTCCCCAGCTGCTGGCCACGGGGCCGGATCACAGCTGCGATCC
>NW_026623446.1:1275807-1278886 GCF_030028575.1 Malurus melanocephalus | reverse complement strand
GGAACCCTGCAGCAGGGAGCTCTTCCTTCCCTCACTATTCCTCTGAAGGCCTCCCTTCAAAACAAACCAAAGTGACCAAAAGCTGCAGCCCGTCCCTCCTGAAAGCCACTCCTCATACAGCATCCCCTAATGATGGGAGCATCAGGTTGTGTGGGTTTCCCTCTTTGAGGCAGGTGAACCTTGTCGGTCACCAGCAGAGCTGTGTAAGGCCCCAACCAGCATCATCCAATGAGATGCTCAAAATGGCTTTCAGTTTTTCATTTACTCTGACTTAGGAGCATGGGGCAAATACAAGGAAATCTCAGGAGGTGAAAACAACAAAGAGAACTTTACTGGTGAAATTAGAAAATCAAAGAAACTTTTTCAAAAGGTTTWGTCCAACATTGTTGGAGGTTAGGATTTGTCCTTCTATTCCCTCTCTTGGGGAACCTTTCCCCATTTTGTTTCTAAGAATAATGACAACATACATTAAATAATGACCAGGTACTCCAGAGAGACAAAAGAAGTTTCCATGCTGGGGGAAAGGAGGGCACCTGGAGGCATTTGTCTCTTATCTGAATGTTGTATTTCCTTTGACAAGTGCAGAGATCGCCCAGTAAGTGGGGCTCCATGATGCAGGGGCAGCTCCTGCAGTTTCTTGCATTGTTGGCTTTGGAGGAGAATGGTGGACCTGCTGCCCTTGGGGGCAGAGCTCTCTGCCACAGAGCTCAGGTCCTGCTGTAGGTAAGCCTTTGCTTATGGGAGCGGCCGCTGCATTGGGACATTACTGACACCGACCTCACCAAAGGGACCCTTCACCATCTGCTCGGGTGCCTCAGGGAAAGCCCCGCCATCCCTGAGCCCCCTAAACCTCCTCCTCCAGGGACAACTCTCTCTCACTCTGTTCAGGAGCCGGGTGGCCACTGCCCAGCCCCAGCGCTCTTTCTCTGCCACTGCTCGGAGCTTTTCTTTGCCGCACTGTGGCTCCCACCCCCTCGCCATGCCGGGAGTTCCACGATTCCAGCTGCAATGCCCGACTTTCTGATACATCTGATCTATAACCCCGGTATTTTGCTCATCCCTGCCTGCCCAGCTTGCTATCCCCAAGTTCCTGCTACAACTCCTTTTGCTGTCCATAGCGGGCACCAGGATCGGCTTCCCCTGTGAGTTCGTAAAAGCAGCTCCTTCTCCACCCATCTCTGCCGCCTGCGCCCGCCATCACCGCGTGAGGGAGAGAGAGCCGGCCGGAACCCGCGCCACAGCGCCCCCTGCCGGCTGTGACCGCAACTGCACCACAGGGGCGAGCGGCACCGACCAGAGGAGGCTGCACCGCCTTTCTGCTTTGCTTATTTATTGCTGCCTTTGCTGTTGCGTGTTTACCTTGTTATTCATACTAGTTATAAAACTGTTATTCCTTTTTCCCATACCTTTCCCCGAAAGCCCTGTGATTTCCAAGCTATAATAATTAAGAGGAAAGGGCGGGGTCATAATCACTGCTTTGAGGGAGGAGCCCACCTTCCTTTGAAAACACCCGTCTTTAAACCAAGGCATACCATTCCATCAATTTAAAAACCCTTCTGAAAGGATTACCGTGACCCATTCAACTTTGGAGAATCCAAGCCAGTTCCAGTTTTCAATGGCTTGAGAATTGCAAGAAGAGGGAATTGGAGCACGAAGAAAGACAGAGAAGGTAAAGAAAACAACACAAATAACTATCAACTCCTGGGCTCCAGTAGTATTGAGCCAAAAGGAATTGCAATAGGTGGTAGGGCCAAGATGTCTGAGAACCTCCTGTTGGGTCTTAAATACCTCTTGGCCTTCCTGGGCCATTCCCCCCCCTGGCAGTTCTGCTCATTTGGCCACTCAGGAGCTGGGTCAGGGGCTGCAGAGACGGCTGTGGAGCATGGCCTGCAGTGTGCCAGGGATGGGCAGCCACTCCTGGGCTGGGATACAGGTTCTAGGGGCCTGAGAGTGTACTCCCTCCTCCTGRTGTGGCTCTGCCCTCACACTGGAGATATCCCAGAGATCCCCATCCTTGGAGCAGGACTCCTCCTCCTCCTCCTCCTCAAGTCCCTGGAGCTTGCAGGACTCTTCCTGCTGCCGCCCCTCTTCTCTGCGCACTGAGAGCTTCCAGCTGCCTTGAGAGGGGCCTGGGGAGCAGCTGGGGCTGTGTGGGGCATCTGCCCAGCTCTGTGCTACTGTTTTCTGCTCACCAAAGGCAGCAGGAGCTGCTGTCTTTGATGCCTGTTGTGCCTGGGCAGTGAGAGGCACGTGGTGCTGCTCATCCTCAGCAGCTCCGGCCAGAGGAGCAGCTGGGACTGGGTGTCTGTGGGACCTCCTGGGGCAGGAGATGTGCTGGGCAGGTCACTGGCTGCCTCTCCTGCCACCTCTCTGTCCAGGCTGCTGGCACAGCTGGGCCCCTCTTGGGAAACCTTTGCCAGTTTTTGGGAAGCTCCCCACCGTCTCCTGCATAACCCACTGCTCACACAACATCTGCCAGAGTTGAGTAACACTCATCTTAGGGAGAAGTGAGTGGACCTCCAGTACCACTCCCTTCCAACCATAATCATTCTCTTAGTCGGAGTCTGTGAAATGGCTGGCCTTAATGGGTAGTTTTCCCCTCTTGCTTTTTAAGGAGAATTTAAACAAAAAAAAATGGAACACAAATAAAAAAATCGCAGAATTAACCAGGTTGCAAAAGATCTTTGAGATCATGGAGTCCAACCTATGGCCTGATACCACAATTTCAAGTGGACCATGCTAGTGCCACATCCAGTCTTTCCTTAAACTCTTCCAGGCATGGTGACTTTACCTTCTCCCTGGCGAGCCCATTCCAGTGCCCAATCTCACTGGGAAGAACATCTTGCCAATGTCCAGCCTAAACCTCCACTGCACAGCTTAGGATTGTGTCCTCCTGTACTGTCCCAGGTTGCCTGGGAAGGATAAGTCAAGACCTTCAGGAAACAGCCTGTCTTCAGTTGCTTTGGAGACTAAATCATAGGAGCTTTATTGTGACTTTGAAACTACTCCATGCCCGATCCTCTCCTCAGCATTCCTGCTTGCCCTCTCTCCAGCGGCTGCTTCACATCCAGCAGGCAAT
>NW_026623446.1:1271656-1274797 GCF_030028575.1 Malurus melanocephalus | reverse complement strand
TCATGACAGCCTGCATGTCCCTGCAGTCCCACCCTGCACCTTCCATTTGGTACAGGCTGCCTTCCCCTGACTCCCTGCCTGTACCCATGGAAAAGMGCAGYGGGTYMAYAYGACAGGGACACATCTGGGCTGCCACCAGCACATCTGGACCATCGTCAGGGCATGTGCACACTTGAGAGTCCTGGATCTCTGCCCATGACTCATATGGGAGAGTCACTGGGATGTTCTCTTCCTCAGGACTCCAGGTGACATCTTCGTTTCCAGCGCTTGACTCCCATGGGCAGGACAMCGAGGCACTCTGTTCCTCCATGTTCCCRCTCAGCTCTGTGCTCTCAGACCATAACTCACTGGGGAGAGACACTGAGCCACTGTCTTCCCCAGTAGTCCAGCTCAGGTGTGAGTTCTCTGACCCGAACTCACACGAGAGGGTCACTGAGGCATTTTCTTCCTCTGTGCTGCAGCTCAGGCGCCTGATTTCTGCCCAGTCGTTGGACAGCCCTGGCAGGCTCCAGACCGACCCGAGCTCTGGGGAGCAGGACTCCTCCTCACTGGATGGAGTGCACCAAGGAGGAGCAGCACCCCATCCTGCTTCTGCCCCTGCCCAATGCCCACTGCGAGCTTCCAGGAGGCTGGGCAAGGGGTGTGGATGGCAGAAGGGGCTGTGTGGGTCCGCTGCACAGATCTCTGGCCCTGCTGCTGTCTCTGCTTCTTCTGGTGCCTTGTTAGTTGGAGGCACACGGTGCAGCTCCTCCTCAGGAGGTCTGGCCACGGCAGCAGCTGCTGGCTGGGAGCCCATGGCACCCTCCAGAGCAGGACATGCACTGGGCAGGTCAGCAGCATCAATCTCTTTGACCAGCAGCGAGCAGGGGTCCTCCATTCCCAACACGTACAGAGGCTGGACCCAGAAAGTGTAGATAATGAAGCAGCTCCCGTCCTCCTGTGATGACTTCATCTTCTTGCCGTCATCACGGTGGGACAGGGATTGCTCTGGGTTTTCTTCCGCTTGGGAACACAGCGCAGGGAGCTGTCCTTTGCCACTGTCAGGCTGCAATGGGTTCAGGTCATTTGAGGTGGACATGGAGATGGCCTCTTCCCCACGCACTGTGTTCTGCAGATCCACTGACAAGGGGTACTCCTCGACCTGTGGTGGTGTCACACCGGGATCGAGGCTGGCCCTGTCCCATGGACTGTCGGATGAGCTCTGCTCCTTGCTCCGCATCTCAGCCGGGAGTGCTCTCACTGCTGCTCCTTTCCCTGGACCGATGAGAGCTTCCAGTTCCTTGGGAGAGGGGCTGGGAGAGCAGCAGGTGCTGTGCAGGGAAGCTGCCSRTCCCTCTGYCMCKGCTGTGGGGGCCGTTRSTGCYGTCACCRTGCCCTTCCCTTGGTTCCGGTGCTGCYGTGTCCCCGGCTGCTGGCCACGGGGCCGGATCACAGCTGCGATCCTGCTCAGGGCAGCACGGGCCCTGCGCTGCAGTGAGCGCAGCAGAGCTTGGCCGCGGCCTCTGGGGCCGTGCGGGGCCGCTGCCCGGCTCTCGGCCCCTGCTGCTGCCGCCTGCTTGCCAAACGCAGCACGAGAGTCACAGCGCTCATCTTGAACTGGTGACCGTGACTCCCAGTCACTCGCCTGCACGAAGGAGGACAAGGATAATGAGGTGGTGGCCGTCGGGGATGGAAATGGCTGCCATTGCAGAGCAGCTCACCCCTTGACAGGAAGCCCAGACCCAGCCCTGGCCCCAATCCACCTCTGTGCTACCCCATCCCTCACCTTCACCCTCTTCTGCCATCTCAGCACACTCTGCTTTGGCTGCCTGYGGGTGCTCTTCTKGTCTTCAGACATCWTCGTCTTCCTCACAGGCTGTCACAATTCCTCTGACGCAGAGGTTCTCCACAGAGCTGCTGCCTCCTGAGAGGTGCTCTACTGGGAGTGAGCACCCCAGGGTTCTGCGCCCTTTTATACCCTCCTGCTCACGGTGTGGCCCCACCGTGTCACAATGGTCTCTAGGCACAGTGAGGTTCCACATCACCAAGGACACTGGAATGCGCTGCTGTCCCAATGGGCCATTTCCCAGCACCCCTAGGTCAGCAGGGTGGGGGGCTCAGAACCAGCTGGACACCGGCTGGAACCACTTGGAACCAGCTGTGCCCGGCACAAGGCAGCCTCTGCTTTCCCATCTCAGAGGCTGCAGCCGGCCCGAGCCATCCCCTCCCGCACAGCCCCAGTGCCCGCAGCCTCTGCAGAGCTCAGCCCTGTCTGCATCCAGCACCTTGGGCTGGCACTGCCCAGRGCAGCCAGCGATGGCCGCGTGATGTCCACGTGTAAGGAAGATAAAAGACTTGTTGGTAGAATTGCCTTGCTATGCTTTGGGGCCTTGCCAGCCAGCACTCCTTCCTGTGCAGAACTGTAAATAAATGAAATCCCTCCACCCTGTGTGTGTGTGGAACATCCTCTTGCATACCGGGGAAATGAATCTGCTTTGGGACAACAGGGGGCATTTGGTGACAGGGCCAGAACCCTGCAGCAGGGAGCTCTTCCTTCCCTCACTATTCCTCTGAAGGCCTCCCTTCAAAATAAACCAAAGTGACCAAAAGCTGCAGCCCGTCCCTCCTGAAAGCCACTCCTCATACAGCWTCCCCTCTTGATGGGAGCGTCAGGTTGTGTGGGTTCTCCCTCTTTGAGGCAGGTGAACCTTGTCTGTCACCAGCAGAGCTGTGTAAGGCCCCAACCAACTTCACCCAATGAGATGCTCAAAACGGATTTCAGTTTTTCATTTACTCTGAGTTAGGTGCATGGGACAAATACAAGGAAACCTCAGTAGGTCAAAACAACAAAGAGAACTTGACTGGCGCCATTAGAAAATCAAAGAAACTTTGGTAAAAGGTTTAGTCCAACACTGTTGGAGGTTAGAATTTCTCCTTTTATTCGCTCTCTTGAGGAATTTTTCTCAATTTTAATTGGTAAGACATAATAAATAAAATGATGACCAGGTACTCCAGCGAGACAAATGGAGTTTCCAAGCTGGGGGAGGAGGGCACCTGGAGGCATTTGTCTTTTATCTGGATGTTGTTTTTCCTTTGAGAAGTGCAGAGATCCCCCAGTAAGTGGGGCTCCATGATGTGGGGGCAGCTCCTGGGGTTTCTTGC
>NW_026623446.1:1267095-1268984 GCF_030028575.1 Malurus melanocephalus | reverse complement strand
GATCTCACCCTCTCATCCCTGCATCCCTTCAGCCCTGGGCAGCGCCTTTCTCCCTTGTCCCACACGCCACACACAGGCCCCAGCATCTGAAAGGCTTTGGTCTTCAGTAATATTGCCTGCCAAATCAAGGACAATAGCACCAAGAAAAGAACAAACACTTCTGATTGATTTTAATAGTTTTATTTCAACAAAAGAATGGAGCTACCTGGTTCTAACCTAGCAACAAACAAAATCCTTAAGCCTAAGTAATATATCCCATACAAAGTGCTTAACAATATAATCTCTAAGAAAAAATAAAATAAAAGAGGTTCCGGACAATTCTCTTTAGAAACAAATCTCTACTATAACCTTAAAAACTCTCTACCTTAAACACAAAGCTAACTTATGTCCCCCCCATCCTAAAACCAACTTCATATTTATAATTCAAACAGAAATAGAAAGATTGAGATAGCATATATGTCGTTATCTTAAATTCAATCTCAAACACCTATACCCAGTTTCACCTACAGAATATACCTACACAACTCCTACACTAATTAACCCATTTCTAACAGTCAAAATTTTAAAGCATCAGCTAAATTAATACCTATATAATGAGCCCTAATGGATGCCTGGAACAACTCGGCATTCCAGGTATTCCAGCCAAGGCACCCATCCGCTTTCTCCGGGGCCTGCCTCGCATGAGTGCACAGAAACACACATGGGAACGGGAGCAAACAAGAGGAAGTAGAAGTGTGCACATGCCCCTGGCGGTAACACGGGAAGACTCCTAGCCCCAGAACTTTGGAATGAGACTTCTGAGTCTCCCAAAAGCCCTGCGCAGAGGCTTGAGTGCCCTCCTGAAGGGGAAAGGCCGCTGCATGGGGACAGCTGGAGCTGAGCACCTGACTTGCAGATGCTCTGAAAACTGCCAGTCCCACTCCAGCAATTCTTCCTCCCTCCAGGTGGCACCCATGACAGCCTGCATGTCCCTGCAGTCCCACCCTGCACCTTCCATTTGGTACAGGCTGCCTTCCCCTGACTCCCTGCCTGTACCCATGGAAAAGAACAGGGGGTTCACATGACAGGGACACATCTGGGCTGCCACCAGCACATCTGGACCATTGTCGGGGCATGTGCACACTTGAGAGTCCTGGATCTCTGCCCGTGACTCGTATGGGAGAGGCATGGGGATGTTCTCTTCCTCACGACTCCAGGTGACATCTGCATTTTCAGCACATGACTCCCATGGACAGGACACCGAGGCACTCTGTTCCTCCATGTTCCCACTCGGCTCTGTGCTTTCTGACCATAACTCACTGGGGAGAGACACTGAGCCACTGCCTTCCCCAGTAGTCCAGCTCAGGTGGGAGCGCTCTGACCCAAACTCACATGAGAAGGTCACTGAGGCATTTTCTTCCTCTGTGCTCCAGCTCAGGCGCCCGATTTCTGCCCTGTCCTTGGACAGCCCTGGCAGGCTCCAGACTGACCAGAGTGCCGAGGAGCAGGACTCCTCATCCCTGGAGGGGTTGCACCAAGCAGGAGCAGGAGCCCCTCCTGCTTCTGCCCCTGCCCAATGCCCACTGCGAGTTTCCAGGGGGATGGGCAAGGGGTGTGGATGGCAGAAGGGGCTGTGCGGGGCCGCTGCACAGATCTCTGGCCCTGCTGCTGTTGTCTGCTCGCCAAAGGCAGCAGAAGCTGCTGTCTCTGCTTCTTCTTGTGCCTTGGTAGTGGGAGGATATTGGATATTGGTTATGTGGGGATAAGGCATGGAAAATCCTGCCTGTTGATAAGGATCAGGTTTGTGCTCTTGGGGCTGTAGTGCCCAATATAACAATACATGATCGTATTGAAAAACCAAATGGGAGAAGGAAAAGGTCTCTCAATCCCCTCACTGAACGTCCCACAGT
>NW_026623446.1:1264197-1266295 GCF_030028575.1 Malurus melanocephalus | reverse complement strand
CCCTGTGCTATCTTAAACCCAAGGCTCCAGCCTTGGGTGAAGCCTTCTGTCCAGAACATCTTGTGTAAACTGGGCTCTGGCCTCATCTGGGGGGAGATTCATTAAAATAGGGGGACATTACTGCATTTGTGAAGTTTCTTATTGGGGAATCCTAGATAGATATGCTAATTCCTGAAACCTATAAAACTTGTATCCGTACTGTACACGGTGTGCATTCTGCCATCAAGTTGTGCACCTGGGATCCCAAATATTGAGGTAAAACCCTTTTTATCCCCTTAACCGTGTCTGTGTCATTATTAAAAACTGGCCTTTCAAGGATACATAACGGGGTCAAAGGTCACGGGGTCACAGTTAAGGGCGTCAAACATCAAAGGCCACAGAGTCACGGGGGGTCAAAGGCCATGGGGGTCAAAGGTCAGGGGTCACAGGGTCAAAGGTCATGGGGTCAAGGGTCAAAGGTCACAGGACTTAAACGTCAAAGGTCACGGGGTCAAAGGTCACAAGTTCCAAGGTCAAAGGTCACGGGGTCAAAGGTAAGGTCACAGGGTTAGAAGTCGCAGAGTCAAAAATCAAAGGTAACGGGGTCAACGGGCAAAGGTCACGGGGTCAATGGTCACGGGGTCAAAGGTCAGAGGTCACGGGGTCAAAGCTCGCTGAGTCAAAGGTTATCGGTTCTAAGATCAAAGGTGACTGGGTCAAAGGGCAAGTGACAAAGGTCACGGGGTCAAAGATCAAAGGTCACAGGGTCAAAGGTCAAAGGTCAGGGGTCAAGGGTCAAAGGGCAAAAGTCAAAGGTAATGGGGTCAAAGGTCATGGGGTCAAAAGTCAAAGATAATGGGGTCAAAGGTCAACGATCACGGGTTCAAAGGGTCAAAGGTCTAAGGTCACAGTGTCAAAGGTCAGAGTTAATGGGGTCAAAGGTCAAATGTAAAGGGTCAAAGGTCACAGGGTCAACAGTCAAAGGCCACAGAGTCATGGGGTCAAGGTTCAGAGGTCACATGGTCAAAGGTCACATGTCACCAGGTCAAAGGTCGAAGGTCACTGGGTCAAGGGTCAAAGGTCAAAGGTATCAGGGTCAAAGGTCATGGGGTCAAATGCCAATGGTCACGGGTCAAAGGTCAAGGGGCCAAAGGTCACAGGGTCAAATGTCAAAGGCCACAGAGTCATGGGGTCAAGGGTCAAAGGTCACGGCACCAAAGGTTAAAGGTCATGGGGTCAAAGGTCACGGGGTCAAAGGGCAAAGGTCACGGGTCAAAGGTCATGGGGTCAAAGGCCACGGGGTCAAAGATCAGAGTTAACGAGGTCCAAGGTCACGGGGCCAAAGGTCAAATGTTACTGGGTCAAAGGTCAAGGGGGTGAGGATCATAGGGTCAAAGATCACGGGGTCAAGGGTCAAAGGTCGCGGGGTCAAAGGTCAAAGGTCGCGGGGTAAAAGGTCAAAGGTCTGGGGTCAAAGGGTGAAGGTCACAGGGTCGAAGGTCGAAGATAATGGGGTCAAAGGTCACGGGGGTCAAAGGTCAAGGGGTCGAGGATCATGGGGTCAAGGGTCAAAGGTCACGGGGTCAAAGGTCAAATGTCACAGGGTAAAAGGGCAAAGGTCACAGGGTCAAAGGTCATGGGGTCAAAGGTTAAAGGTCATGGGGTCGAAGGTCAAAGGTCAGTGGGTCAAAGGTCATGTGGTCACCAGTCATATGTCATAGCATCAAAGGTCACAGGGTCAAAAGTCACGGTGTCAAATGTAAAGGGTCAAAGGTCTTGGGGTCAAAGGTCGGGGTCAAGAGTCAAAGGTCATGGAATCCAATGTATTTGGGTCAAAGGTCACAGGATCAAAGGTCGGGGTCACAGGGTTAAAGGTCAGGGGTCAAAGGTCACAGGGTCAAAGGTCAAAGGTTATGTGTCAATGGTTAAAGTTCAGGGGTCACAGGAGTCAGAGGTCAGTTGTCAAAAGTCCGGGGTCACCGGGTCAAAGGTCAAGGCTCATGGGGTTAAAGGTTGGGGTCACGGGGTCAAAGGTTATGGGGTCAATGGTCAAAGGTCAGGGGTCATGGGGTCTCACTGCTGACTCCATCTCACTGCAGGTGCCTGATCAGAATGGGGT
>NW_026623446.1:1133594-1263242 GCF_030028575.1 Malurus melanocephalus | reverse complement strand
TCAAGGGTTCAAGAATAGTCCTACCATATTTAGATAGCAACTTGACAAAGACTTAAAATCCTGGGAGGTCCCAGCATCAGAAAGAAAACTGTTGCAGTATGTGGATGACCTCTTGATAGCTACCAAGACTGAAGAGGCCTGTCTTACCTGGACGGTAAGTCTGCTAAATTTTCTAAGACTGCAGGGATACCGGCTTTCCAAGAAAAAGGCCCAAGTAATGAAAAAAAAAGGTAATTTACCTGGGCCATGAGATCAGTGCAAAACAAAGGAGCTTGGGGCAGAATCRCAAGGAAGCCATCTGCCAGAYCCCAAAACCTCAGACTGCRAAAGAACTCAGAACATTCTTGRGAATGACGAGCTAGTCCAGACTTTACATTTATAATTATGGTTTACTTGTAAAGCCCCTATACGCTCTCATAAACACAGAACAGAGGGATCTCCAGTGGACAAGGAAGCCACAAAGGCCTTTGAGCAGCTAAAGAATGCCCTCATGTCAGCTCCAGCTCCAGGACTTCCAGATATGAGTAAACCATTCTTTCTGTTCTCCCATGAGAAACAGGGAATTGCCTTGGGAATATTAGCACAAGACCTGGCTCTGTACCGATGGGCAGTTGCTTATTTCTCTAAGCAACTAGATACAGCAGGCAAAGGATGGCTGGGGTACCTCAGAACTGTTGCAGTGGTGATGAACATTCAGGAGGCACGGAAGTTTACATTGGGCCAGAAAATGACTGTGCTAGTGTCACACACAGTGTCCGCAGTGCTGGAAATGAAAGGCGGCCACTGGCTTTCCCCACAGAGGTTCTTGAAATRCCAAGCCATCATGGTRGAACAAGATGATGTAGAAATAGTGGTGACTAACATTGTCAACCCAGCTTCTTTCCTCRGCGGAAATGAAGGAGAGCCAGTAYACCACGATTGTCTGGAAACCATTGAAGCTACATACTCCAGTCGTCGGGATCTGAAGGATACCGCTTCAGATGACACAGAAACCTGATTCACTGATGGGAGCAGTTACGTTATTAGTGGAAAGTGACACRCTGGGTATGCAGTTGCTACCTGGAAAAAGGTAATAGAATCTAGACCTTTGCCAACAAACACCTCTGCACAGAAAGCTGAGATAATTGCTCCGACACGTGCCCTAGAAATGGCAGRTGCATTTRAAGCCATTTGGAAAGAAAGGGGACTGTTAAACTCACAAGGAAAAAATATCAAACATGCACAAGAAMTATTGCAGCTGTTGGAAGCAGCCCAGCTACCTGAGAAGATAGCAATCATGCACATTAAGGCACACCAAAAGGTGAGCTCTGAATTAGAAGAAGGAAACGAGGTGGYGGACAGAGAGGMAAAAAGGGCAGCAAATGGTCAGATAACAACAGAAGGAGCCCTGATCCCAGATGAGAAGGTSTCCCTAGAWGGTAAGCCTAAATAAGGATGAAAAAGAAACAYATAACCAAGARGGATGGGCTATTACAGCAGAAGGAAGGATAATAATACTTTYTCATTTGTTGTGGTCATTMATTAGGGAGGAAYATCAGAAAACACACTGGGGTGTAGATGCTCTGTATAATTACCTAAATGATAAAATTCTTGCCAGGCATTTACAAGATACCATCAAGCAGGTAACCCGGCAGTGTGACATTTGCCTCCAGACTAAACCCAAAATTACTTGCAAAATAAAACTTGGTCAAATTAGAAGGAGTCATGGATCTAGACAGAAGTAGCAAATTGATATCACAGAACTTCCCAGAAAAGGGGGGTATTGATATTTGTTGGTATTAATAGATACCTTTTCAGGGTGGCCAGAAGCCTTTCCCACCAGAACTGTCAAGGGTTTAGCTACCCAGGAAGTAGCTAAAGTATTGTTGCAAAAAAAAATAGAGACCATCTATATGGTGGCTTTGGCCAAGCCACTCAGAAAGATTGAAAAGCACGTAGCCGGAACCCGAAGTCAAGGTTTAGATGGTCCTGTATGTGATATTCAATCTGGAGATTATGTGTATGTCAAGTCTTTTGCAGGAAAAACTCTGGAGCCACAGTGGGAAGGACCATTTCAGGTACTCCTTAGCACTTACACCGCAATTAAAATCAAGGAGCAGAACGCCTGGATTCATTATACCAAAGTGAAGGAGGCTCRTAATTCTCCATAGAAGGTCATGCAAGTTCAACCAGGAAAATTATTTTTCTCACGATCATAATTATAATCCAGGGATGAGAGAGTACCTCTACCCAGGACAATACTGATTAGCCTTGGTCTCAAGGTATCTGGAAGTATATTGAATCCATGGAGAGGTATTCTGATGTAAAGGGTTTAAATCTGTTAACTGTGGTTATACATGAAAATCAGGTATATGCAAGACAGGAATGGGAAAAACAAAAGTTGTAGCAACTTCAGAGGACTGTAAGTGAAGTAATCAAAATAAGATGTTGAATGGTTAATGGGAAGGCTTATGAGAAAGCAGTCCAAATAAGTGTCTCGACTACCCCTACTGATAAGCATAACAAAATTTCTACTAGTTCAAGTAAATTAGACTGTTAGTATACTTTTAAAATTAAGACAACCCCTGCAGTCTTCTCTATTATCATTAGGGAGTAAACAGTGGCAAGTTTCAAAAGTGTTACCAAAATAGAAAGAAGTTGAAGAACAGGACCATGAATTAATAAATGCACTTGGTATGGTCCAGGACATCCTTAGCCCTTAGYTGTATGCAGGCACAACCAATRGACACAGTCAGCAGATGCCTTAATTATAAGAGAAAGTAGTGAAGGCACTTTYCCCATTGAAATTCRGAAAATTGTTTGGGACAATGCCACTGATTTAGAAAGAAAATTTCAATCTTGGTGGACCCTGGTAAACTTTACCTATGACCCTTTKGACAATATGGCCRCAGCCTTTGTGCTCACTATATGTAATGCTACTGTCTACATTATCCACCCCATTGTTGCATTARGATTAAACCATGAGAGAACAGTGCTCTRTCCCTCTGAACATAGGGTATGGGCCCGGATAGTAGAGAAAAAGTGGCAAACTGTGAATTTAGAATCMTGTATTGCACGAGAACAACAAKGGTTTATCTGTGAAAGCAATACAATGATGCTCAGGACATATGCCTTGATATGGARCAAGGCATTTGCCACTTCRAAGTCCATCCAGATTCCAGTCAAAAGACTGTGCTTGTGTATATTGGTCAAGGTTGTGTGTGCTTAAGGACTGTTTGTGCTTCTATCAGCATTACTCATTTATTCCTTCAGCAACCATGGCTTTTATGCCCATGTTTGCTAACGGTAATCAACCTCATACATATTACAAAACCTGAGCTCCTTATAGGCTACTTTAGAAACGACACCTTGCCGTTAGCCTCACAAGCTAGTCCCATCAAATCGTTAGGTGAACTTAACTGTTGTTAAGTTCACTTAACGCGTGGCTGTCTCGGGAATTCCGGGACAAAAGATCTCTCGTAACTTTCGGCTCCAGGTACTGCTCGCAGCCGATTGCTGTTAGCAGCTTTTAGCTATGCATCGAGTAGCCAGCTTTTAGCAAGGCTCACCACAATTCCTCCTTACCCTCTCTCCAGCGGCTGCTTCACATCCAGCAGGCAATGGGACCCCCAGGCCCATGGTCCAACACCCTCCCACCCTCTTCACTGCTCTCTCTCTGGCCCTGGCTGCTGGGCTCCCCCCACTCACGACCCCACCTCTGCACCGCCCCATTTCCCCCACCCAAGCAGGATCTCACCCTCTCATCCCTGCATCCCTTCMGCCCTGGGCAGCGCCTTTCTCCCTTGTCCCACACGCCACACACAGGCCCCAGCATCTGAAAGGCTTTGGTCTTCAGTAATGTTGCCCCCCAAATCAATGACAACAGCAACAAGGAAAGAACAAACATGTACAATTGATCAATCCAATCATTTTATTTGCACCTGTTAAGAGAACCCTCTGCCTACCAGCAGAGTTCAACACAGATTGGCAGACAGACTTGAATACTATTAAATACARGAAAAATTGAACTATATACAACAAGACAGACATCTACATTATATGAAGTTTTTTTTCATTATGTATGAGTTCTTTCCARTGTGAAACATTACTGGAACTGAAATATATCAGATTTTTTTCCCCCTTGAAGAAAAAAGCATATAATGAATTTCCTAATTTTTCCTGCCTTTTAAAACTTTATATCCATTTTGGGATGCACAAAATTTGTGGCACTTCACAGGGTACACAAAAGCTAGAACCTTTTTTTATTTTATATTTTATGATATCTAAATTTCAATTAGATCTATTTATTGAGACACTAACTCTAAAGTGGTATTTACATGGAGGGAACTGTGCAAAATCATTTAGGCTATGGCTAGTAGACTGTGAAATATGCATGGTTAAGTGACTCACCCTCATCTGCAGTAGTAATCCCTTCAATCCTCTTCTGATTGTTCCTTTCACACAGCAGCCACCCAAGGAAAACCAGCCATAAAATATTCTTTTTCAGGCTACTGGGAGGAAGTAGTTTCKGTGACCTTTAAGTGTCTCTGCAGTTTTAACGTTGGACTGCTTCTCTTCACACAATTAATGTTTAAGCATTAACTCACAGCTTTTTGGGACACACATGCAGCCATCACTGTCACTGCACCATCCTGAGACAGCCRTAGTCCTTGCTTGTAGTTTATCTCACCCATGGGAGCACAGAGGAACTATGTGTGTGCAACTTTGTAGGAGTCACCCTATTGCCACAATACAGAAACTGCATATTCTTGCAAAGAGCATTAAGCCAAATCTAGTCCAAACAAGGGTGGGGAAGATACTGCCTTTCTTGAGCCAGCCTTTATATAACAAGTCTCTATTACTATATCCAGACACATCCTAATGAAAAAAAATTATCAAAAAGAAAATTTAAAGAAAAAATCTCTTTGGGTTGCAAGACAGACCTTGAGACAGTTAATTTAGAAGAGCTTCTTTCATTAAAAGCTTCCCACAGATCCCAAGGACAGGTTAGCAAAGACACATGTAAAGCCAACCAAACACATCCTGCAGTTGTGCTGCACCAGAGCACGGAATGGTTCTTATAATGGTTTCTATAAGCCAACAACTGCCAAGAGGTGTCCAAGTTTAATTCTGGAGTTTTTCATAGATGCACCTACATGTGAAGCATGAAACACTGATTTTAATCATATTGTCTACATAAACCTGTATCAGCTCAYCCTGGATTCCAGATCAGCTTGGACATTTCAGCTCTAAGTCTGAAGTAGGCATTTACAACTAAGTCCTAGGGAAAAAGTGACTGGATAACAGTGCATAAACTCATGTATTCCTGCCTTTTCAACTAGAGGAATTCCCTCTCCTAGGAGATACATCTGATTTCTTTTTTAAAACTGCATTTAAAGAAAACTGGACACCCCTTAGGGCAAAGGACACCCCTCAGTCTCAAAAAGCTGTCAAGATTGCTACCAGACACCTTTTACAGCCTCCATTCCATAATGGCAGTACAGTTATTTAATTTTCAATCCTATTTTCAATCCAGTCAGGTGTCAGTGTAACAACCAGTGAGAACAGCAAAGTGAACACACTGAACTTAAAGCATTACTCTGGGAACAGTTGATATACAGTAGGAAGATCTGTAGGTAGTTTGGTATTCAGCTGACAAGAGGACAGCATACAGATGAATTTGCTTCTCAGTCATCACTAGGAAACCTAGGGAAGGCTATACTCTTGTTAGCTATTAGGAAAGACTGTTACAGCATAAGTAAATCCAAGAGACCATCTCATCATGTTAGAAAATTAATTTAGGGTTGGGATTAAAATACAGGAATTCTTGACCATTGAAACAAACAAGGAATTATTTTCACATTGTACATGTTGCAATTTGTCTGTGGGATCGCAYTGACTTAATAAAAAACATCTGCATGTTCAAACCTTCTGCTCAAAACTTGACTGCTGGTTAACAGCAGGTTACTTTATTGCATAACCTTTGTTGTCAATTTAAGACTGATTTGAAAAATGATATGCAAGAAAGCAAGAGTCATGAGCTTCTTATAGGATAAAAAAAAAGGTGTMATGAAATTGTAAAATGCTAATCTGTCTTCTGAAGGAAACTATTCCATACCTGTATGTGATGGTAGGAATAATTTATAGAGTAAGAAAGACCAAAATATTCACACCCCCTCATTTAAGCATTAAAAAAAGTAGAAGGAAATGGATTAACTGCTTCTTTCCTGGTCTAGGCTGCTGGTCTAGTTTAGAGACAGTCATTGATGTAACATGATAACCAGGAACATAACAAGAAGCAACTTGGACCATAAAAAAGCTGTCTAGATACATACAAGTTGTTCTCCAAAAAAACCAGTTTTATTTGGATTGGTGCACAACCTGCTGCTCTTTCATCCTCAGAGCACTGAAAACATGACATTTTCCCCCAAAATCCAGTTGAGTCTGTCCTGAGAAATGAAAGTACTCATATATAAATGGGATGATATTGTCTGTGAGTGAGTTTCTTCCTGCAGGTTGGGCAAGAATTGGCATTCCTAAGGGAATCACGGAGGCACTGACTGCAGAAGACATGGCCACATTTTGTTGACACAATCAGTCGTCCACTTTGCACAATCTGGAAGAAAAGAAACCACAACAGAGTTTGGGAGTAAAGAAATCAACTTTGCCGGTCTACTGCCACCAGGTAAACAGGACTTAGAATATCTGGAATTGTCCTTTACTCTTAGTATGGAACCTGAAGATCTTTCAGTGCCATCCTGGCAAGGGTGTCTCTCTCTACCCCCACCACCAAGTGACTTGGACTGACAAGTTATTGTGAGCTTCAAGGCAAGCTCTGTGCTTCAAGACAGCTCTCTATAACATCTCACAGTGGCCAAGTGAGTTGTGCAGCTCCTCCCCTGCCCCTTTCTACCTCACACAGAACAGAAAGAATGAAAGCACGTGGATCCTTACCTCWGAGTAGACATCCATGCAAATGGGACAGCTAACAGTACCAGACGGCCTTGTGGTACAGAGAACAAGAAATAACATGCAGCCATTAATTTTATGCACATCAAGGGTTACCCACACACAAAATATCACGTCACCATCTGAGTGCACTGACTCATTATGATGCATTTCTTTTTCAGATCCCTGTGTATCTTTAACTCCATCAGTTTGTGGCACATAATAACAAGATTGGGTCTCCCTGCTCTAAAGCAAAGGTTTTCCCAAGGGGAAGGTGCAGTCASTCATCCTGCTCTAGCACAAGAACTAACAGCAATCTCTGGCACTCTTCAGAGCTAATCGCCAACAGGCCATCAATGACAGCTTTGTAACAAAAGCACTGAGCTCTGCCTTGGAAACAAGTCCCTCTAGAAAGGGAAGAGGCTGTTATCAATTCTAAAATCCCCTGTTCTAATTTAGCAACAGCTCGGTAATATATTCCAAGAACTCCTCCTTATAAAATGTAGGTCAGGAACACACTGAGGTGAGGAAATATTCAACACCAAATTTCTAGTTCCAAGGAGGAAAGACTGACTCAGTGTCTGTTACTGAGCTGTGGTTACAGAATGCCTCTGCTGCCTTCAGCCTCCAGGACAGCAGTACTGCACATACACGTAGCAATACACACAGCTCAGCTGCCTAAGGAACATGTCCCAGCCCAAGTGCTGAATAATATAATTTCTCATAAACAAAAAGAGATTCTGACACTTTTCTTTACAAACTRCTCTAGTTTAAACTTCAACAATCTTACCTTAAACACTTGGCTTTCTTACATCATTGCCCATGCTGGACCACAGTTTGTAATTTATTAATCAAACAGGAATAGAAAGCATGAGATGGYCTCATTATCTTCAATTCAAGCAGGGAGCACTACCAACATCTACCTCTAGTTTCACCTACAGAATTTAACACCACTAATTCTTTCATTTTTACTTCTCAAAATCTTGAGGCAGCAGCTATTAYAACACTTCAGTAACAAATTACAATTGATGATAATCTTAGAAGGATGAGGAGTCCAACACTGCCGATGGCTCTGGCAATCTCCAGCACCAGGAAAGACCCTTTAGTCAATGTTAAATGCTGCAGTACTGAGATCTTTCAACCTTATCTACACAGAGCAGGACAGCACAGCYTTTAACAGAGAAGGCTGAAGGAACAAACTGTTGCTTTTTTATATTATCCAATTAGTGGTATTTGTTCTCCGAGGTACTTAACAACCAAAATTTAAGCATCTACAATTCCATTAGCAAAATGCACTATGGATTAGAAAAACATAGGACCTTTCAGTGGCAGATTTATGACCTGGCACCCTAAAGCTACATACTCAAGCTCTCTCTTACACTGCCTTCCAGAATTCCAAAAGGCTCAAAGCACATCATCTTCATTCAACCCTGAATTTCCCCCACTCCCCACAAAAAAAAAAAAACCCAAACTTTTTAAGTTTATACTGCAATTCTTATGTCCTTCAATTTGCCCAGTCACACAGACACCCAATTTCATTTCATTAGTCTAACACACTGCACTGGGATTTACTCTTTTCTCYGCAGAATGGGGGTCTTTAGTGACTCAAACAACAAAATCCCCATCCCACATGCAAACATATCAAGGCTCCATACCATCCATGGGACAGAACAAGAACTGGCCATAAGAGCATGACCTCCAGGATCACCTTRCAAGTATACCTTGGCAAGGACAGCTGCTGCTTCAAGAAAGGCAGCAACTGGCACAGTATGTAARAAAAGTAGCAAACATGTAAGTGTTTTTACTGGAATTTGCCAGGCTGCTGTCTGCCARACTTGTGATATCAAACCTCATGAACACCAACAGAAGTATTCTATATCTAACATAACTACTGGAGCTTTGTAGGAAAAGGAAATGTAACACATTATGAGCTCTGGCCTGTGACTAATCCCCACGTCCTTGCCATACCCCACACTGATCTTTAGGCTGTACACAAAGTTGTAGATCTGTTTTGGGCTGGCTTTTCATTCTAAAGTGAAAATGGTTAAATAAAATCATTTGACTATCATGCAATATGGGATGTCATATCATTAAAAGAAGCAACTGAGTAAGTGAAGGCTTCAAAGACAAGTCTGGTGATGACCAACACAACTTAGTCCTGCCATCAGAAAAGCACAACTCAATGTTTGGTAGGTCATGAGGCATACGTACTTTGAGCTTGCAGTTTCCTCTTCCAGTGGTCCCAGTTCTCGAGACGCTTTATCAGTCACATACACATCGCTATCTCTTGCTTCATCTTCATCATCGCTGCTCAATACACAGCTGTCCGACTGTCGCTGGCTTCTTAATCTGAGATTTCTCCTTTGTCGTTGGTTCTCTGTAAGTTAATTTTTTTAAGTTAGCTATACTATTTCTCTCTCTCCATGGAATTATCCTTGAAATGCAAGATTAGACCATATTCGGGTGGTTTAAAAGCAATCTTAAAAACATTACGAATATTCTGCCACATACCAACACACAAAACATTTGCTCTCTTTATCCTACAAACAGCAAAAACCTAACCTTAAAGACCCTCAGTGTCACATGTTCCATGTAATTACCTAGGAATCAATCGCCCCTACAAAAGGAAGATACCTCTCTGAATCCTTACTGACAGAAACTGCTACAATCTTCTGGTGAGGAACTGCAACRATTGCTCTGTGTTCTTAGAGAGAGGACTGAACTCAAGCTTATTTCTGCAACTGCAGTATCCATGGAAAAATAATCAAGCATTAATCAATTAAAATGACATTAAAAGTCAGGAAATTAAAGCACCTTCCTGCCTAAGTGTTCAGCTACAACTTTTAATGAAGGTATTTTTCACTTGCTCTTGCTTCATTCAGAGCATAGAGCTGCCAACATACCAATACATCTCTAATAATGTAATCAGAACCAGGTCTGAAGGGTGTAAAAGATTAAGTTCTTTAGACCTGTAACTATTTCAACATTTAAAGCAGAAAAGGAGTTAATACTTCTCATTACAAAATTTGAAGCATATGTGACTAGTGAATACTTATGAGCACAAATCACTTCCTTCAGCTCCTTCACTGCAATACAGGTTAAACAAACCTTTTGACTTCTTTTTATTCACAACAAGTATTCCAGTGCTAATTAAAATTATGGTAAACYTGAGGATTAAAGAAGTTCTGTCTATAGAAAATAAGAAGTATTTAGAGAAGCTTTTAATGTATTTTATTTAAGATTATTCTACAAGCTCTGATAGTGACTAACGGAGACTGGATTCATTCTCTAAGGCACTGGCCAGATGCTTTAGCAATGTCCTTGGCCTTTTGCAGTTTGAATCCATACTTCTCAAACTCATTGGAAGAGGCAAACGAAAAAATAACAATAATTACTTTTAGGAGAATTCCATTATTAATTTTAAAATGTCAACTCACCTTCAACAATCTTGCATCAATACATATGGAAAGGGAGAGAAAAGAAAATACAATTAGACTTTGTTGTGCACCCCTGGTGTTACATGTAAAACACCACAGCAGCTCCAACAAAACAAGCTAAGAATGGTAGGCTGTTTTGATTAAGTATATTAAAAGTAGTATATTCAATGCTTCTCCGTAAACAACTATGTGGATGCTGATGGTTCTGCTCCAATGGGGTAGAAACAGAGGCAGCTCATGAACCACCTGAACCCACTCCTCCCTGTGCCCCCTGTTTCAGTTCCCTGCTTTAGGGTTTCAGGCTGCAGGTGATACGTTTCCTCTTTCTCCTCAAATAGGCCAATTCAGCAATGATGTCCACAAACGCTTATTATGGCAGCTGCTGAAGAAAAAAAACAACAATCCCCAACCTGCTCTTGGTGAACTAGAGCGGGAGGTTAAGTGCAGATTCTGTTCTTAAGTTTGAGACCTTTCCTTTGCAAAGGGCTCAAGAACAACTCCAGAAATAAATACTTCCTATGCTATTCCTGCTGCTTGTTTCTGCTTGGCACAGCAGCAGCAGCAACCCAAACCTGAATGGATAAACAACACTGTCAGCTGGATCAAAGAACTGTTCTAGCTTTCAAAAGAGCAGAAAATACCGTTTTTAAAAGACTTCTGGAAKTATTAAGTGGAACTTATTTTACTTCCTCTTCTCTCCCTTGGCTTTTTCTTTAAATCATTGGCCTATAGAGATATTAGAAAAAATTCTTCACCAAGAGTTGTCCAGCACTGSAAGGGGCTGCCCAGGGCAATGCTGGAAGTCACCATCCCTGGAGGTATTTCCAAGACTTGCAGATATGGTGCTCAGGAACATGGCTTAGTTGTGGACTTGGTGGTGCTGGATAAATGGTTTGACTCTTATGATCTCAGAGGTCCTTTCCAACCTCAACAATTGTATGATTCTATATTTTATATATCTAGAAAAACTTCAAATATCAACTGCAACTCCTAATGTTACAGTACTTATGACTGATACACATTAACTCCAGGTTCTGGAGCAAAAATTTATTTTATACAACCCTTTCGCTAGCTGCAGGKGCATCTCCAGAGCAGCTTCTTCGTTACCTGTAACACAGGATCTTCATGCCCTTACAAGTCAACTCTGAACTGAAAATTTACCCTTCAAGTCAGATTCTATCAGGCAACACAAGAAAAAATGAATTTGACTACAAGATTTAGTCAAGTATGCTATTCACTACTTACCACAACAGAATCATTGTGAGTTAGATCAACGACTACAGGATCAGAAGATTCACATGTGAGATCTACTACTTCTTCACCAGCTGAAAAACAAAGTCAGAATCAAGGTCAGAGATGGCAGAGGATTAAAATTGYCTGCCACTGTGTAACAGCCTGAGATTCAACCATCTCCTGTCCATCTTCTCTTCAGGAACAAATCCAACATTTCAGTGTTCAAGCTTTGCCCTCAGCAATCCAGAGAGCTTTACCAGCCCTGTCTTCAGCAAGCTACAATGCAAGAGAAAGAGTAGCTAAGGTCCTCACACAGTTCTGCTGGATGACAACAGCTTGCAGGTACACAGAAACAGACAATTCATCTGACACAGGACAATGTTAATCACAGARAAAAATAACAGGAATCACATAGGATATAATAATAGGATATAACAGTACTGTGCTGTGCAYGTTCTCTTGAGGGATGTGGCACAATTAATGATAAAATTTTTCTTATCTTCATCAAACTTGGGAGCTCTCAAATTTAGTTCGCCATTCTGTGTAGCAGCAGCTGCTGTAACTCCCACCTTATCTGAACAGACATCCAGATGTTTGAGCAGCTCTTGAGGACCTTTCCTGTACAACTCATCTATCACTAGTGGCAAATGCATTGCAGCTCAGTAACAAACCAAACTATTTTTCAGTAGGCTTGCTGTTTAGTTGTGCCATACTAGGCACYTCCTGAAGTCAGGTTTCCCTTTTTCTCTAGTAAATGGCCTACAGACTGGCAAGAACACATGTTCAGTTGGACCCAAACCCTTCAGAAGTAGTTCCTGTTCTTACCAGCTCAAAAGAAAGCTTACCACTTTCTTCAAGTTCTATTGGCTCTGCTTCTGAAGCCATTTCTGCAGTAGAAGCTATGAGCCTGCTTCTTTTTCGAGCTTGCCTAGAATTAACTGCTCCTCCACGGCGCTTCCGTTGGGTCTAGGAGAGAACAAAGACTTAGCATTTTCTGTGTGAGCAATATTAACACACCCCTCAATTTTGCAACACCAATGAAAGTAAAAGGATTCAGAAAAAACAATCCTGGAATGGCTCCAATATTCATCAAATGATAGTATGGATTATTCCTATCTGAACCCATCACAGCAAGGAAAAGACATCACTCCAGATCCAGAKCTCTTACCAGCTATCTCATCAAGCAAAAGCCTATCATGCTGGTTTGCAAATGAGAAACTAGTTCACAATTTATCAGGTTTTGCTCAACTGTGAGCATTTCTGAACTACTGGCTAGCACCTAGAGAGATYCAAAATTTTCACTGATGAAGATTCAATACACTCATATTGATGTGTATTGGCTACAAACTCTTAAAATAGTTTTCAGAACTACAGTGGAAAACATGTTCCAAGAATCAGGTTTGCAYTGAGTAGTAAAATACTTACTGTGCTCATAGTGTTTCTTGATCTAAAGCCACTGAAAAAGAGGTACAAACACCAAATAAGTAATGTCAAGGAAGCTACAACTATAATTTCCTTAGATTCCGTTAGATAGCTCACTGATAAAAATTCCAGGTTTCTGAGCGTCAGAGGAYGATGTTTTTCCAAACCTATCAAAAAGAAGAGAGAAGGTCACCTATCTGCAATGCTTGTACTCTTCAGTACCCCCCACTCCAAGATTCCCATTTCTGAGTCACCACTTTCTTCCCAAAGCCAGAGGGGAGGGACATCTCTAAGTTCAGTATGTGAGCATCAGACACCTGCACTTGGGCCTGAAGCCTGAGTCATTCTCACCCATGAACTAAACACCTGAATAAGTGAGCCTGATGGCAAACTCTAAGAATATTAAGAAATCCCAAGGACATTGAACTGAAAAGCAACTGATTGATGCTCGAGGCAATGTCTGGGGTCAGGAATCAGTGGAAAKTATGTCACAAGCAGCCATCTTCAGAGAACCAAAAACTCTAGATGAGCAGTTCTTTTCTGCAACCCATCTCTAGATTCCAGCAGCTGGGAGCTGAATAGTTTGAGAGGAATCTAAAGCAAGTGAAGCAGACAAATTTCAGTTTCAAAATACCTGCTGATGTGCAGGAGAACACACGTTCACTGTAGCTGCTCTGTTACCTGCACATGTCCAGCTACCTGCCAAGGGGGAGAGGTGAAAAGCACAGAGGCAGCTCTGAGTAACTGATAGGGCACTGAAGGTCCCCTCTTAGAGCCTGGCTGTGGTACAGTTACCACATGTCCAACGGAGTGAGGGGCTGGGGGTGGGCATGAGGGGACACAGGGGAGGGACCAAGAAGAAATCAGTGAAGTTAAACAAGAACTGCTGAACTCTCTTCAAGATCTGACTGATTTTTGCCACAAAGACCAGCACACACYGCAGCCTATGCTTACACTGCATTTGGTACTTACTACTAAGCCCAAAGATGTATTTATGTATAGTTTCAAGCAACACAATACACCACCCATCAATTTCCTCACATTTTTTTCTTTTTAAAACTGGTACAATAGCCAAAATTAAAGTCAATATGCCTTTTCTATTCCCCCCTCTCGAACCACATATGCCAGACTTAGTGCYCAGTAAGTTCACAGGCACAATAGATCCCATTTTTAGAACTGTTATGTGTAACAGCCTCTCCCACTTTTTTTTTTTTTTAGCAATCTAAACTGACATCAGTTCAGTTTTTCTGGTAGATAAGAAACAGTCTTATGCTGTCACCTGGGGTGCTGAAGACAAGACTCAAGGCTCAGAGTTTGCTATCAGAGAAGGCACACTGACTTTGGTCTCTTGCTTCCTCAATGCAGGATTTATCTATGCAATCCTTTCCATAATATTCCAGGTAATGAGAGTTCTCTTTGAACACTTCATCTCACTGTTCTAAAGCATTAGATTTCATTTCATTTGTTAAGAAAGCTTCTCTGTGAGCCTTACCAACATTTTTGAGAAGGTCCTATTTTACTCACTTTACTGATTTTCTGGGATAGGGGACAASAACTTTTAAAACAAGACCATGCCAAATGCTGCATTCATACATAAAAGCAACCAACCAAAACCCAAAAGAACAGAGAGACTGTCCTGTGAGCACATTTTTTAGGTGCTGTACAAGTTCCTAGTTCCATGTGGCTATTATTCATGGAGGTTTTAGGAGACAAGGGGAAGAGGGAGGGGACGGAGGACACATGGCACATGGGATGAGGGCCAGGGAGAGAACCACCCCTAAACCTTACACATTTGCTTTTTCAAAACAATTGCTTCAAGACAAGTTACCATCTTCACTGACAAAGAAAATGAAAAATTACTTAGGTAAAGCAGTTTTCTGCACACAGCAAGAGGATGAACAAGAGTGGGCAACACATGAGGAACATTAAGAAGTTAGGCCATTAGATTCTTTGCACGTTTTATTTCATAAAAAAAAGCCAAGTGACATTTTCCTTGATTCTCCTCAGATACTGAATTGGAAAAAATACCTGGACATYAAAAAGCAGGAAAATGTTAGCTCATGCACACACCTGAGAAATATAAAGAAGTGAACTCTATATAAACTTATTTTAAATTACAAGTAGTTGCAAACGTTTTTAAATAGAACCTTTCAGAGCAACCTGATACACTGACATATCTGCACWGCTGAAAGACAGCAAAAAATAAGCCTATTTTATTCAGCAGGCAGCATGGGTTTGGATGTAAAACAACCAGATGGTTTCACAAGACTTGGTGCTTTTTGGATTTAAGGCTGAATACAGCCCAGTGCAATGGTTTGCTGACCAAGTAYCTTAAAAAAAGGGTTAAAAACATGAGGGAAATGCCTGTGATGACTTCAAATTAAAAACATTGCASAGATTCTCTTTGGCTATGATTGGCTTAAATGCCAAAGAAGAGCTGCAGCAGAAGAAAAAAATGAGCCGGCCAACTAACAAAACTTAAAATTATGGTGAAAACTGAAGTAACTCACAATAGARGACATGATAAGACCACCCTATCCACTAAATACTCTCTCACTTTGTTACCCAAATAGCAAGAAACAGATTATTYACACAATTACTATGTTTCAGAGGATCTAGTGTCAGCACTCAAAGGTAGTAGAGGACAGAACCACCTTTTGACCTAAGTGACAGAGCACACCACTGCTATTTAGACAGCTTAATTTCTTACAACACTGACAATTGCCTTGCTTTATAATTAACACAGAGAGTACATATAAGGCACAAATGTCCTAATTGCCASTGGTTCAAATCATAACCCCTTCAGAAGCTGCTTCTGAAGAATTAAGAATAGATTCCCACAGGGAAGCTCATCACTGTAACACHACCTCAAAATAAATCATCACAAGCAGGTTCATCAGTATCAACATGACTCATCTCAGGAGAGTCATGTTTACTAAGAAAATCAGACTGCTGGAATTTATTAAGACTACGGAAGGAGTCTTATGATCCAGCAACATTTTTGTTTTGTAAGAACAAACCTCTTCTGTAGCACTATTGATTTCCATGTTATTGGCTTATTTGGGAAACCTCATTGAAAATCAGCTGCCTGAACTGTAAAACACATTCTGAAAACAAATCAGAAGCTTACTTTCTTAAATACATTACAGATCAAGTTTAGTAATGTACAAGGAACAGAGGTAAACACACTRCACATTAAGAGACACACTCATCAGTCAGAATTCCTTAAAAATCTTTAAAACAGTAGAACTACTTAATTTAATAACAAAATTTGTTACACAGGGCCTGGACAGGCCAAGTTAAATGGTAAGGCCTATAATGCCCTTCTTCCAGCAGTCACTATGAAACCACCCAGCACCAAGACTCCCAGGAGTGGGCTGCTCACAGAGTTACTGCACCAATCTCCTCCCCCAAACCCAGAAACATCCAATGACCTCACTCACAGCTTTAGCTGCAGTTATCTGAGACACAGCAAGATGCATTCAGACATCGATTTGAAATTTTAAAATTATGACTTTATCAAAAGTAACAAAACTTTTCTTTGTGTGAAACGTTAGCAGATTAGCAAGCCAGTAAAAAACTTTAACTTTCACAGACTTTTTATTGCTTCACTGCAGGATGGTACAGTACCAGAAAAAGCCCCTCCCCTTCCTGTCATACGCAGAGCTCWGCACATGCAATTATTGTTCCTGGAGTGCAGTGCTCATCTCATAACAAATAGCATTTCAAAGATTACAACTACCAACTTTTCACTGTACTTGAGAAAAAAAAGGTCAAGCTATTTAAATTAAGAATGCTTACACTAGGAGTGTAACTACTGCTATTCATCAGTCTCTTGTTTTTTCCTCTACCAAAAAGTTAACATTTGCACCGAATTCAAGCTAAGCTAATTAAAAATGCTTGAATTACCATTAAAAATACYGGTTCTCTAGAACACTAAAAACTTTTCTTGCACCACTCTCAAAACAAAGTCTTGATCTCCTGCAAACTTAGCATGAATGGAGGCAAATTGTCTGAAGCAAAAGTTAGACATTACCCGTGTCTCACTAACACAAACAAGACTTAAGTTCATATTTATCCTAAACACAATAAATACACTTAAGTACCTACTTAAAGAAACCAATAACATCAATTCAAACATTAGGAATGTGCAAGGCAGAGGTGGCAATACCATTATATGTTGAATTTGTCTAAATGTGATATCCCAAGCCTTTAAGATTTTGCTTCTCATTTCTACTCCAGATATTACTTTGTACCTCTAACAACAGGCAACACTGAATCAGATGCATCTGCATATCAAGACTTTTGTCCTCAGAAGATGCACATACCAGTCACAAAGTGCAAGTCTCTTTTTTTTTCACCACAGAGAACACTATCTAATATTTTACTCGTTTAAAGCTTCCTATCCTATATTTCCAGTACCTTTAGAGATGCTCTTTTTTCTCAGATGCACTACATCAACTTCAGTGAAAACAGAAACTGAGTCTGTGTTACCCAAATTAGGTCAAACTAAAAGGGCTTGGTGAGAGGCACCATAAAAAGAGTAAAGATGAGAGACAACCAGCTTACCACACACAACAGTCTAAGCAGGCAGCTACATCTACAGACAAATATGACACGTTCATGAACAACCTTAAAAAATCTCAAACCGTTCCAAAAACAACCAAAAAACGCTACCAAAACCCACCCACTGAACAAAACAACACACTGAACCTTTTAATTCATCTTATGACCCATTTCAGACACAGCAAAGAAAAATGGATACTGGCCACAAGAAAAGCTCCTCACTGCTCTTACTTGCACAAGTTTCTCTGAGAGACGCCACGACTCCTTTTCAATAGTCCCAAAAAMCAGATAYAGAAGAAAGGAAAAAAACCGGTTGAGTCTTTCCACATCCTGTAATGAAGTGCAGGTGCGGGCTGAGGTAGGAGAGGCACATTCCCCCCACTCCTGCTGTCACACAAAATGGGAGGGGAGAGCGACAACTTCAGGCAGCTACATCCACCGAGCCCCGGCTGTTCTTCCGCAGAAGAGCCTCGTGTTCCCGGGAAGACGGGGCAGGACCAGCGGCAGCCCATCCATGTCYCGCACCTCGGCGCTGCGGCCGCCCCCGGTCAGGGCAGGGCAGAAGGGCCGGGGCCGCCCCGCGAGCCGGGCAGCTGGGGAGCCGGCCYCGGGGCACCCGGCCGGGCCGGGAAGGGCACACTCGCCACGCGGATCGCAGGGGAGGCTGCGGGGAGCCCCTCGGACAGGGCCGTGCCCGGGAAAGGGTCTGGGGCACCGTCCTGAGGCCGGAGCGGGGGCGGCGCCGGCCCAGCCCCGCGCACCGGCAGGAACGGCCGCAGCTGCTCTGCTCCCCCCACTGCGGCCGGGAACGGCTGCTTCCCCTTCCGCTTCCCCTTCACTTTCTCCTTCCCCTCCCGTTCCCCTCCCTCACCTGTAGACCCTTGGGCAAGCGGGACGAACGGGCCCAGTAGCGCCGCTGTCCCCGGCCGAGCCTCCGGCCCGCCGCGTTCACCTCAGAGCCGGCCGGCAGCGGCGCACGGCAGCGCCCGCCCCCGCGCCTTCGCCATTGGCGGAATGGCGGCCCTGCTCCCCGCCAAGTGGCCGGCGCACAAATCAATCAGTCAGCGGTTAGGCGGGCAGCCCCACCTCCTCAGCTGCCGCGGAGCGTGCTGGGAGTTGTAGTTCTGCGCGGGCGTGCGGCCTGCGCGGGGCTGTCGGGGCCCGCTGCTTACTCTCGCCGCCCCTTGGGAAAGGTCTTCTCGGTCCTATGGTTAGTTCGGCCCTGACAGACCCTGAAGGGGGCGGCCGAAGACAGACCGTGCTGTTGCTGTGTTCTGCGGTGCTGTTGGAGGTGGAGTATGTGTGAGCTTTAGGGTGGTCCCCCCTTCCCCCCGTCATCTGGAAACGTTTTGCAGAATCTCAGAATCACAGAATCACTGAATCACTTAGGTGGGAAAAGACCTTTGAGATCATCAAGTGCAACCTATGACCGAAAACCACCATGTCAGCCAGAGTGTTATAAACTGTTCATACAGAAGGAGCAGTTATTGGAACGCTATGCAGTGGTTACCGCACCTTGTAACAAGCCAAGTCAGCCCAACCCAGTTCCTTCTGAAGCATCGGGCAGCTTTTATAGCAAGGGTGAAAGAAACCACCATATATGGAAGACCACCAGGGGTTCCTAAAGACCCCCAGGAGGCCCCTCTGAGGCTCACCGAGCAAACTCAGGCAACTTCATATTTAACATTTTCTGATCAATGTGGCAGATAAGAAAAGCCTTATAAAGTAAGAGCCTTTTTCACCTCTGTTAAATCCTGTTCATTTCTGTTCACTCTTGCAYACCAGAAAGCACTCTAGAAAAAGTTCAGCTATGGGTCATAYAACCAGAGAACAAATTGTATARCTAGTGTGTGGTCACCTTGCGCGTGGGGCAGTGATTTGTTGGCGAGACGCGTGGACATTGTGATGGAGAAGGTCGTGGTTGGGTAGAGGGACATGTGGGCAGTGATGCCGCAGTGGCGGGCAGCCGATGCGTGCTTGTCTTGCTTAAGTTTAGAGCATGAAAAGCCTTGGGTTTTGGCAATAACCCATTTTCTTCAGAGCAAGCAAGGGGGGGGGTCTGTGTGTCTTTGTTCCCCATTGCTACAGATCAGTAAGTTTTGTAGAGTTTGGCTTTCACAGAACTGTTTAATGCTGGATTTATGATAATTTTTTTTTTTTAAATATTGACTTGAATTGTACTTAAGTTATTGTAGGGGGCTGATTTTGGGGGAGGTCGGTCTTTCATTTCAATTCGGGGAAAAGTTACGTGAAAATTCAGTTTGCATGCATCCGAGGCTGCAGCCAACGAGGACACTGCCCGCCACAGCAGCCACCTCGACCAATCAGAACAGCGGCAGGCACAGCAACRGACCAATGGAAACGCGAGTTAACGCRGTCACGAGGAGTGCGCCTGCGCCAGGGAGGGGCGGCTCAGGGCGGGAACTGTGGCGCGGTAATGGGTGTGTGCATACTGTGGGGGGGTGTAAAGGGCGGTCCCCACGGCCCCTCAGGGCGTTCGGGCCAGCGGGTAAGCGCCCAGCGGCGCTGTGTTGCTGTATGTTCCTGCTTTGCGGCTTTTTGGGTTCTCAAATAAACTTTCGCTGTTTGGCTCATTCTCACTCGGCTTTTTGGGTTCTCAGATAAACTTTCGCTTTTTGGCTCATTCTCACTCGGAGTCTGGGTYGTTTGTAACAGGATGTACACTGCAATACAAGGAAGATGTTAAACTATTAGCATCCAAAGGAGGGTGACAAAGATGGTGGAGGGCCTTGAGGGGAAGCYGTGTGAGGAGCGGCTGAGGGCACTGGGTCTGYTCAGCCTGGAGGAGACTGAGGGGAGACCTCACTGCAGGTGCAGCTTCCTCGAGAGGGGCAGAGGAGGGACAGACACTGATCTGTGCCCTGTTTGACAGTGACAGGACTGGAGGKAGAGGGAATGGCCTGAAGTTGTGTCAGTGAAGGTTTAGGTCAGATATTAGAAAAAGGCTCTTCACCCAGGGCGGTTGGGCAGTGGAACAGGTTCCCCAGGGAAGTGGTCACAGCGCCAAGTCCAACAGAATTCAAGCAGTGTTTGGACAATGCACTTAGGGCAATCACATGATGTGATTCCTGGGGATGGTCCTGTGCAGGGCCAGCAGTTGGACTCAATGGTTCTTGTGGGTCCCTTTCAACTCAGCATATTCTATCATTCTGTGATCCCTGGCTAATACCTTGATCCAGGATGCATGCTAGGCCAAGTTACCCCCTGTGCATCTGGAGCTATAATAAACTACTGCCTGCTTCTTAATACTACTTTGGTGTGAAGGAGTTTTATCCTCAGTTTTTGGTGACAAGACCATAGCCATGTCCAGTCATTCCTTAAACACCTCTAGGAATGGTGACTCTACCACCTCCCTGGGCAGTCCATTCCAATATCTAATCACCCTTTCTGTGAAGAAAATCTTTTTCTCAGTGTATCAGTGTATTTCCAAAAGATGGAGAAAAATTCATCAGAGCCATCAGTGGGGTAGAGATTGTTACCTGTTACCCATGGGACAATTACTCGAGATCCGATATCTAACTCATAAAAACATGCAGAGGTGTTTCAAGGCCCTCACCTCACTATCAAAAGGGGTTTTCCCCAACAGCTTTACCTTAGTGCAATGAGCATTTGTTCTCCTATGGATTCTTACTGCCCTGTGCCTGACAACTGGGCTGTTTGTAGATGAACTGGTAGCTTTTCCTGATGACTTGTCTTCCCTTCTCCTCTGGGTGATAAGTGCTGGAGATTTCTGTTAGGCTTTTTATTCTTTTTCGCTGCCGTCCCAATGTAACTGTCTCTATGTCTTAAATTTCATTTAAATAATAAAACATCTGTTTTCTCTAGGACAGGTTGGATTACCTGGCCTGGCAGTCACTGAGTGTGGGYTTTCCCTTGTTCCTGAGCTGATGAGGGAGCCAAATGCCACCCAGCAGTGACTGTGTTACGTGAGTGGTGAGCACCCTGTGCCAGTSCCTGTCACATGRCAAAAACTMATGGTCTTCCTCARGTAATCTGGGCTTTGTTACACCTCYTTACTCTGYTGTGGCATGTGAAGGCTTCTGTGGTCTGGCCGTTTATGATGAAATGAGAGATGTCTGGAATGTGCAGCTCCCAGCACTATAAATGTTTCCTTATGAGTCTGTCACTACGATCAGACAGGGGCAACCTCTGATTTTGTTGCTCTGTTTTGATGGATTATTTCACACTCAGCCTTGTTCACTCAGGCTTCTCTTCTTGGCTGCAAATGCTGTAACAAATGTGTAAATGAATGAATCATGAATTATTCATCCACCTGTGTTTCCATGAGGCAAGTGTAGAGGCATTGCTCACTCAGTTATCTGTGTGTGGCTGAACCAGGTGGYGGATGGTCCCTGCCACAGGCAGCAGCTGAGGCAGCAAGTCTCAATGAGCTGGGTGGCCTCACAGCTCACCTGGCCCCAGTGGCATTGCAGCTGCTTTTGTAACACAAGGCTGACAAGTTCCACTGGACCTTTGATGGCTCTGCATTAGGTCACCTCAGGTTTTTGGGTACCACACAGGAATACTAGAGAATGTGCTCTAGAAGCCAGGGGCAGAATGGTTCTGGATAGGATCTGCTGTGTCCAGCATCAAGTTACAAACATTTGTCAGGAGGAAGGTTGTATTTTTTATGTTATTCTGTGTATTCTGTTGATATATTGACACAAAAATACCAATATAGGAATATGCTCCTATTTTCTTCAAAATACATACTTTTATGTTCCTCAAAACATTGATTCTGAAATGATTTATTGGGTCAGATCCCAAAGTAGCAATAGGGCTACTTGTGAGTTCTGAAGGCAAAAATTTCACATCTGGATTATTGAGATTCCTCTATTCCTCAATCCTTTCATTTGAGAGCAAGGAAAATATGGACAAGGAAATAGTTCTGAGTCAGCTTGATTGCAATTCAATAAGAATTTTGAAAACTTGGTTGAAAATCACAGGGGAAAAAGCCTGCAGTGTGATGGGGTTTTGACATTTTCACATGACCTCCATATCTGCCTAACTATGCTTTTTTTTTTTTTTCTTTTTTAAATTCTTATGGGAAGGTTTAAGCTGGGATATTGCATGGATCCATGCAATATCCCACACCTTGAGTGTCAGCTGTTAATTGCAGTTTTCTGTAAAACCAAGGTGTTAGAGTCACCACTTAGTGTTGTTGCTCTGGAATACAGTGCAAAAGAATGCTGAACAACCACAAAGGAAGACAAACTCCCTTCCACTAAGGGTTTGTCATTTAAAGGTACTACAATACCCTACTAGACATGGTATCATAGTTCCCTTTTCTATGTAGTTCTGTTTCTAGGATTCTTCTTTTCATCTCTTGTGTTCCTTAATTCTTGCTATGCAGCATGAGTCTTACCTTCATTGCCTTTGTAGACTACTATAGCATTTACTTGGAGTGAAAAATACAGCACATTTTGTCAACTTGCGGGCTGTGGAAGTGATCTTCACAGCTAGATGGCAACAAAAGAATTCCATTAGACCTCCTTCAATAAAAAAGTGAGAAATGCAGTGTTTTGARAGCATTAGAAGCAGCTGCCTGACTAATGTCAGCGACAGTCTCCTTCAATTTACATATTTGCAATAGCTGTAATTAAACACTTAGTAACTGGCATTGAGTTAAAATAGAAATACATTCCATAGTCTTACTGCTGGGCAGATTTTAATTCTGACTTATATCCTCCTTGGCTTTGTGCCTCGATAAGATTTGTGATTTAAAGGCTGTTTTACACATTATAGAAATCGTCATAGAGGGCAAATTATCTTCTAGGTGAGGAACAGAATTTTGACTTTTTCTGGAAGCAGCTCCCTAAAGAGATCAATGTTACATTTTCCTTCCACTATTTAAAGACTGAAGAGATTTACATCTGCTAATAGAGAGATGGTCTGCCTTGGTCRCTGAATCTAGACTCTGGCTTCTGGAGGCTTTCACATCATTTAAGCCTTCTAAACAGTTTTTCCCTGATCCTCTAAAACAGTGTTGAAACCAGTGATCCTCTTACACAGTTACTGTCACGTAAGAAGATGTGCAAGGAACTTGGCTGAGCATGCCTTCTAAAAAGATGCATACATAAACAAATRTTCCTTGAGGTTGCCCTCAGTTTTATTCTTTTGGAAAAATGAGTGTGGCAAACCGTGACATAGTGTACAATAACAGAAATACAGGTGTCAACATTCAAACCCCGATATTTGCCCTTATGCTGTAGGAGCTATGATGATAAAGTTTTAGTTTCTTAAAGCTTTCAATTCTAGCAGAAAAAAACCTCATTATATAATTATTCATATCATTATAAAATAATAAAAATAATMAAATTATATTACAAAYACCCCCCCCCCCCATTTTGGTTCTATTGTGCCTATAAGACCCACATTTTTCTAATTACACTTTAAAAGTAAAATAAAGAATAAATCTCAACCTTGCAGTAAATAGGTACACTGGGATATTTCCAGCAGGCCTGAATTTGTTCCAAATGTATTTTATTTTAGATCAGAGCGCAGTACACAGGCTTTGGCTCCACTTCTTGCTGCCACAATGGCAGCCCTTTTCTGAGCTGCCTCTCTGTCCATTAAGCCATGCTGAAGGATTTCAAACTGTCTTTCTCGACTCTCTTCCAGTTCTTTCCAATGGTTCTGATGCAACAAATCCTGCAGGAGAGACACAGAGATGATCAGACTGCAGGTRATTCAGTGGTTCTCTTTAGAGAATACACTGAACTTTTATTTGATAATCTTGCTGGCTGACAGCATGGTTTGTTTGCTAACATGATTGGGAAACTTGTCAACATCAAACTTGGCATGATGAATAGAAAGGTAACCTGAGTGGGTTGCCCAGTTTAAGATGACTTAAACAAAGCCCCAACTCTCCACAAAACCATGGGAACGATAAACTGTCACATGCCTTGAATGAGAGAGGGGGTGAGCATCCCAGTTTGGTGTGATGGGATGGGTGTGATAGGAAGCTGAGAAAGACAAGAGTTGGAGATGGAGTGARTGTGTGGTGGTAAGAGTGGAAAGGAAGGTGTTGAATGGATGAGCCCTGCTCTGTGGTAGCAGAATGTGTTACAAGAAGGTGAGGTCAAGGCCACGGCTGGAGAAACGGTGCCTGTGCAGGAGGCAGGGTGTTGCTACTGCCAGCCATGTATGGCACCATCTGCCTCTGCCCCCTTGCCAGTGCTGGCAGTTGAGCAAAGGTCTGTGAACAGCAGGTCTATTGCAGAGCTTTTCTCCTTATGTAATAACCAGACCTTGTTTGACACGATTCTGGTTTTCTGGGGGATAATCTTTAAAAGTCCTGCTTGCTTTTTACGCTCCATTGTTTTTTCTGCAATCTTCTTCTGCAGGTTTAAAATGCGTTCATCTTTCATGGGCCTTTCACCAGACTGGGACTTTTTCTTTTCTTCTTGCCTGAGAAGTCAAAAAGAAACAATGAGAAGGTAAAATAATACCATCCCACACACTAAGTCCATCTGAGCATATATTACCTTGGTAATAATGAATTTGCTCTTGCTTCTGAGACCCAGTTAGACTCAAAACACATTTCAATCATATAACTTTGCATGTGATACTCACAACTTGTCTCTTGTTTACAGAACAGCATTACTAAACCATATAGAATAATTATTTTTCCCACAGGATATCTGAAGTATTTTAAGCCTGACATGACATTATTTAGAAAAAAAACATGCAAAACCTGGGATGATACTGCAGCTCTTTCCTTGTGCAAACTATGGAGTTTTCCTTATATGATCAGTAGTATTCATCTTGATTGCTGTATTCCTTGGCAAATAAAAGATATTCTTTTCTGTGTAATCCCAATGCCCAAATACAAAATCAATGGGATGGTGATGTATTAATTAAAGTTAGTTGCTCTGGGTGAGCATAAATTGATAGAAGCATGTGCAGCATAAAAGTAAGGCATACAGAGAAATTATTGGATAGTCTTCCTTTTCCTCCCCTTCCTGTTGTGGCCACTTTTCTGTCCTCTGAAATTTACATTTTCTCTGGTTTGCATACTTTCACCTGATTGGCACAATTTRCTCACAACTTCTCCATATAAGTTACACCATGTTACATGGTGATTCACTTAAAATCCAACTTTCTTTTCTATTCAATGTTGCCCTTGAATTTAGCTTAGTAAGATCAAATYGTAGAGTTAATATTATGCCATGAGCAGCTGTGTTCTCTGGCCAAATTCAGAGCTAAAGGAAGTGTCAAATCTTCCAAGGAATGTACATAATTGTATAGCCATGTTAGATCTGCTAAGTGCAGCTGGCAAGGATGGTTTCATGAAATCTCTCTTTATGTYGCAGGGGTGCAACATTATAGTTGCTTTTATTGGAAACCAGATAAAGACTCCAAATGACCCAGAGCAAAGTGCACTGGGGCACTGTCCAGCTGATTCTGTAGCTGTCATTCTGTCAGTGGCAGGACTATTTCACAGACAAATTGCTTTGGAAATAAATGTTTTACAACTAAACTGTTCCCTTATATCTTGGGTGTTTTCAGTATAAGACATGTTCTTCTCAAGAAGCTGGCAGATGGGGAAGAAGGAAAAAGTTCCTTCTGATGCTAAACCTGCCAATTTGCCTTTAAAAAGTGTCTGTATCAAGAATCCAAAGATCCAAACACTTCTTTCATCTTGGGAGAGATGGCTTTTGCCTGCCATGTTARCTTTATCTTTGCTTATAGGAAACTCTGTGACAGCAGGTTTTCTTCTGTGCAGCCATTCCAGACTAGAGGAACTGGATGAAGGGGAAATAYGACCTGTGTTACATTCTGAAATGTGACTGTGAACTCTAAATAAGAGACACAGTTAAGGTTATTTCCAATTGCTTTCCTGAGACACTTCCTGAACCTCTCTGCTCCTTGTGTCATGCTATCTGGTTGGGATAACATTTCCTTATCCTCTTTTAGACTGTGATATACTCTGCTACACTGAGATTAATTTTTAACACTGTACTGCACATATAAAAATTGTGTACTATTGCTCARTCTAATTGAAGACATGGTTTATTTCAATTTGCACTGTATCAAGGCATTGCATTCCAAAGGATATAGGAGAATATAACAGTAAGGTTTTAAGTAAATACTTGGTGATTAAATCTTGTCAGTGGGAATAAACAACAAAACCTTTCCTTACTTGCAAATCCAGATGCTTGTTAATAAAATTAAAGGAAATATAGCAAGAGGTTTAATATCATGAAGCAGCAGCAGCTGCTTCTGTATTAACATTGTAAGCAGTAGCTTATTCCTGGAGTAATATTCATTCCTCTCCTACATGTAGTCTTGTGCCAGTCATCTACACTATTCCAAAAAGCTGCCAATCCCATAGATTTTCAGATGCCACAACATATCATAACAGAAACTCCAAGAAGGGAAGGAATGAGAAAAGAAATTTTGAAAGTCTGTTTTTCTGTGGTCAGTTGAGAACTTTGAGGACTCAGGATAGAAAAACCTCCTATGATCTCTGTCACCTTATATCACTTATTTCCTAAAGAAGTAAGGTAACAGCTAGTMAGAACAGGCTAGTACTTAGAAAAATACTCTCCAGATCAATAGAAAATTATGTGATAATTTATGAAAATTCTTCTCAGCTATATTTAAAAATGAGGAGTTTGAAGATTCGCACAAAGGTTTCCTCCTATAATCTATATTTGGCTCTTCATTTACATTTTCAGRCTCTAGCTTTGCATCAAAAGTATAAAGAGATAGATTTATGACAGCTCTTAACTGAATCTATACTTGTAGGAGGTGGAGTAAAAATGACCACTTGACCATTCTAGGCACCAAAATATCAATCAGCTAGGATTGTATTTATAAGCTCACTCTACAAAATGGAGACTTGTGTAATAAACAAATTTTTTTTTAAAAAAGCAGAATTTCTTATACTGCAATAAACAATTCTTAAAAACTTCCTCATATCTCAGTGAGTACGGCTGTCTGTACAGTCAGTACCTTGCCTCTTTCTGTCCTGCACCATATAATTCTAAGTTACTTCAGTTAGTAAAGTGAATGTATCTAACTTAACAGTTCACTGTTAAGTCAGTCACAATTTTGATATTTAAGAACGCTACACTGTTAGACTGATTCTATTTTGTACTAATGTGATTTAAGCACATTAGTACAAAATTTTTTTGAGTGATTTAAGCACTCAAAATCTGAACCCCTTCCAAAACAATTAACTTATTGAGYACCTAATTTTAGGTGGGGAAGTGATTGTTATTTCCTCATTTGAAGTAAAAATTTTGAAGTTGTATAATCAAAGTTCAGTCACTGAATCACCAAATGGCTGAGGCTGGAAGGGACCTCTGGGGGTCATCTTGACCACCSCCATCTGCTTAAACAGAGCTACCTTGAGCAGGTTGCCCTGTTCTGTGTCCAGACGGCTTTCGAACATCTCCAAGGATGGAGACTCACAACCTCTCTGGATGGACAATTCTTGGCCATCCTCCCAGTAAAAATTTTGAAGTTGTGTAATCAAAGTTCAGTCACTGAATCACCGAATAGCTGAGGCTGGAAGGGACCTCTGGGGGTCATCTTGACCACCCCCTCTACTTAAACAGGCCATCCTCCCAGTAAAAAGTGTTTCCTGGTACTTCTCTTGTCCCATCAGTGGTCACCACTGAGAAAAGCCTGGCTTTGTTTTTTTTTACAGCCTCTCTTCACATCTTCATATTTCTGATCCATCACTGCTAATAAATTTTCCCCTTCTGTTTCAAAGGTAGTGAAGAACTCATTATCTCCTCCTCCTTCTCCTCCTTTTCCTCCTTCCAGCTGCCTTCACACTATGCCCACGCTTCCCCAATTCAGGCCAAGAGAGAGGGGTTACACTCCTTTCCTCTCAGTGTGTGTGGTCAGTCCCTCAGTCAAGGAGGGGTTTGAGCACTGGCAGTGGCACGGAGAGGAAGGAKTGCTTTGCCATCTTGGCAAATACACCATAATTTGTAATCCAGTGCTGAGAGCCCAGTGTGCTACGACATTACCAGTGTGAGATGGGGATGCAGGGAACTTTTGAGTTGGTGGGAGCCTGTGCATCCTCCTCATATACAAGGAAGTCAGGGAAGATTAGTGCTGGTCTCCTCTGACAGCTTTAAATCACGTGAATGGTGAGAGCTTGCAGTCTCAGACTGAGTCCAGCACAAAGTAACCCTCCCCCAAACCACAGATAATGTGGATGGAGGGAGCCTCAAACCAGCTGGTTTGATCTATTGTGTGGTTCTTAGGGCTTTAGATTGCCTGCAGTAATAGATGTCCCTCAGTGGAATGAAAGGGAATTGTACACAGGCATGTAACTTGAGTACATTAGCATGTTTTCAAACACACATAAATCTGCTGGGGCTCGAGTTTGAAACTGAGAACGGAATTGCTTGTCCACTTCAAATGATGGTGCTGATTTTCAAACTGTGTGAAATTCTAGCAATTAAAGAGATGTCTTGCATATATACCATCCTGCAAGCACTCACAAAGCCACTGCTGTGATAGATGTCACGGCTTGCAGTCTATTAAAGGCCGATGTCTCTGTAATTTTTTATGTTCCATTTCCTATTTTGTGTAATATAGCTCATTATATGCTTGCACAATGTGCTTCTTTTGTGTTGACGTATGCCTGTAAATGATATTGAAAGGAACTTGCTTGATAGGGACCCGATTAAACTCCAGCTGTCACTAAAGCAAGCTTGTTTAGCAGAGTTTAGATGCCATGCTATAGCTGATTAGCAGAAGCCTTCAACATAATGTAATTTAAGATAYAACATTTAATTTTATATCGATGCATAAGGCTAACTTATGATAATCATTGGTAAGATTTGCTCTTCTATTCCTATAATGATGAATCAATTCTGTAAACAAAATTAGCTTTTCACATCTCCTGTGCAACATATCAAGAACAGAACCCAAACAATGATTCACTCACAGTGATTTGAGAGGTATTTCAGGATTCAAGATCTGAAAAAAGGTTTAATAMACAAAGCCCATAGTTTCTGTAGAGAGAAATAAAAACTGCATGAAAGTGTCTAGCATTTGTAAATGCCATGGCCAGCATACCATATTTCTGTATTAACAGAAATAACACCAGAGATTTGGATTCTGGATGAAAATGCATGAAATATACTCCCAAAGAACAACATTTTTGGTATACTAGGATGATGCCTTTTTATAGGAGTTACTTCCAMGTTACACACACAGATTGCCTAGGAACCATGAAAGGAAAATGTCTTCTAACATCTATAATGAAACATATTTCTTTACTTAGAAAGCAAACAGGGCTCCATTAAAAATACTGTATAACTTATCCARAATCTGACCAGATTGATTGATTGATTCAGAAGCATGAAATTTAGTGTATAATTTAATTTGGATTCTACTATCTTTTGCATGCTGGTCTGTTCTAAAAACCATTTCAAATGACAAAATGAACAAAAAGTGAATCAAAGCTTCTCATTCAAGCACAGCTTATTTCAGGATCAGAACCATTTTAGTTCTGAATTMAGCCAAAGATTCTAGTTTAAAGGAACCCAGCCCTATACAAAATTCACAGACTGCACATCTAGCAGAGCAGATGATTGTTTAAGCAGGTACTAGTGAAACAGGTTTTATGTAGTACACAAGTTCTTAATGCTTAGTTTGTGTCTCTAGTAGGAAGCATTGGCTTGAGTTACTCCCACAGGCTTTCACAACACTGAATGTTTAGCAACGAGAGTGTAATTCCAGCTCCATTTCATGTTCTTAAGTGTCAAAATCTTTTCTTGATATATGCCATAGAAAAGAAGGTCACTGATCTGTGCAGTCAATCTACTGCAGCTGCAGTTATTGATTCATTAAATACATTAAACTATCTTCTTAAGTACTATCATAGTAAAAGCACAGTCTCTGGAGACCATCAGCAACAAACCAAATGAGAGCTGAGACTAGTGAAAACTAGTTAAAAGAATACATCAATACTGCCTTCTGTAACTGAGACSTAGAACTGGATGATAAATGAACAGCATGGATTGAACTCTGAGAAGCCACCTTTGGCAAAAAATATGGATCTAAGACATGTCTAAAAACATGTGTTTGTAGCCTGATAGAATATATCTTCTGAATGTCAGCCTGAACRTCAGTTTGCAAAATAAATATGGCAAGACAAGGACTTGCCTCTCAAAGCCACAAAAGGGAAAAGATGAAAGACAATTTGAAAGAAAACAGTGGCAAATATTTAAGAAGCAGTAAAAATGGTATAATATTAAATGGTGTGCCATGTTGTACAGTCTTACACAGGTTTTCTTCCTGCTCAGCTTTATCTGTAAATAACTTTAACTTAGATTTTAAAACCTTTGTTTTAAAGGCACCTTTCTTCGGCATTTGTGATGGTTATGGATCCTTTATGACAATTATTAATAAATATTATAATTAATAATAAATATTATTAATAATGCAAAATTTGATTAGAGTCTGTAAGCAAATAATTTCCTCTTTTATCTACTGCTATAATGTATTCAATTTGTAACTTATTATTGCTATCTCAAAATCTTCTTCCTAAAATATTTTAACTTCTAGAATAAGACCTTTATTCTCACATTACAGATGAAATTCAAGGAAGAAAACTACAGCCCTAAYATTGGTTTAGATGAAAACGAGAAACAACTTTAAGTGGCAAGATAGAATGATTCTAATAACATCAAATTAGTTCTGATTAGCTGAAAGGGAACAGAAGAAAGGCAAAACTTCTTTCTAAATATACATTATTGGCTCTGAATCCTGGGGCAATACTGTCAACACTAGCCTATGGAGTGTCTTCAACCATAAATGATGAAAAAGATTCGTTAAATCTGATGAAAATGATTTTCAAGAATTAAAAGGAAATCGTGGCCCCRGTGTAATCCCTGACAAAAGTCATACTGATTTATAAAAGGGCTGTGTTTTGCTCTCTGCTTGTTCTTCTCCTCAAGGGCTGGCAAAATATTAACAAAGTTGCAATGTCTAAAATGTCACACGCTGTTTTATACTGACTTTAAAGCAGCTGCTCGTCCAAGTTCTGCTCTGAATTGGGAAATCCGATCCAGTTTGTCTAGAATAAGTTGTTCCTTAGCTTGTTTTTCATGAATTATCTGGTCTCTCTTCTCTTCCTCTGCTGCCTTCTGTGCTTCTTTGAGTAGGGAGAGGCGTTCACGTAGTTCCACTACTGACATTTCTCCAAATAAACCATGGCCACCAATCTGGAGACATGGAATATAGGTTTAAATAACACTGTAAATACCAAGAGGAGAGTAAATGAGTAAAACCAGAATATTTTGATTGTGTTCCAATTAATGCTGAATATATTCTGACTTCTGGAAATATAGGGATAGTCCTAAACTAACTGGTATTTAAAACTGCTTATAAAATGTAGAGCTTATCTTTCATATGTGTGCTCATAAAACATTTAGAAAAAAGTATTGAAAAATATATAAGATTAATTGTAAATACAATATATTTGCTCTCAAAAAAATTCTACTTGACTTTTAATTAGACTTTTGAATTTTAAAAATGTGTAAAACTATTTTTTTAAAAATGTGTGAAACCAGAACAGACTTTACACTAAAAAAAATGTATTTTTTGTATTTATCTATTTCCAAAGTAGGCATTTGATCTATAATGGTATCTATTTTTATCTGAAATGACTAGGACTAAAAAATGCTTTGTACCCAGAAAATTCAGCTCTTAATGCCAAAATTTAAAATATTCAAACCTGAATGTTTAATGAAGGCTTTTTAACATCCAGTTTGCAGTGTGAGTGATAATGAGATTTGAGATCTAAYGAGAGACTTCTGCACCTTATTTTGCAAACAAAGATGGATCATTTCTAAACAGCTTTGTGAAGACTTTAAGTTTTGGCCCTTGCTCTTATATATCATTTTCCTTTCTTTCAAGTTTACCAAAATGCCATGTCCTTAAGTGCCACTTCTCACCTCCAGGTATTGAAACTGAACCACTGCCCTGGACAGTCTGTTCCAATGMATGACAACCTTTTCTGGGAAGAAATCTTTCCAAAAACCCAATATAAACCTCCCCYGGTGCAACTCCAGGCTGTTTCATCTTGTCCTATAGCTTGTTACGTGGGAGTAAAGAGCAACACTCACCTTGCTACAATCTCATTTCACCTGCATGTATGGAAAATTTGCATAAACCCACACAAATACTGAGCTCCAGTGTAGCTTTCTTTGCAAAATTTAATCCATTTCACTCCAATTAATATTATTTTGTTTATTTTAACATAGTTTTGGCACACAGTTTTGGTGCATAGCTGGTACCATAGCATGTTAAAAAAAAAAAAAACCCTTTTATTGAATATTGAGATGTTGACAGAATAGTAGGGACCTTTCTGCTTGTGAGTTTTTCCCAAAACTGAACATGAAGGGGAAGGAAAAGAAACAGGAAAAGAGATGGATCCTCCATCATAGGTAGATGCTCAGCTGTTCAGTTTGTCTTCAAGAACTGACTGCAATTCAKTCTCTCTTCTATGGTCTGGGATGCCATATAAGCAGTCTGGTCAGGTGCTTGTCCTCCARTGATCATTCTCTGGCTCTTCTGAGTGGTGATCCATGAAGCAGATGGAAAGCCAAGAGAGATGAAGAAGAGTGGGTCATAAGTGACCAGGGGCAATAAAGCCACAGAACAGAATATGACAAATAACCAGTTTTGGTATAAGATTTCCAAGAGTCTCTCTTCAGTCTTGGTCTCCATAGCTTCTTTTCCTAAAGCTCCAAAAGTTGAGTTAGTTAGAAGAGATCATCACTGGTTTTTCACCTAAAGGCCAGTTGTGCAGTATTGTGTCAGTGGTTTCTGCTTTCATGCTCCTCATGTCTCCGAGTCACCTAAACAATGGTCACCAGTASCATCAGTAGACAATTGGTGAACAAGCTCAGTGTTATGCAGTCTTTATTTTTACATGTCTGAAAAAGCTGTAGTACCATAGGTTAATGAAGTAGTGTTATGGTTGTGCTGGGTTGACAGTTGGACTGGATGATCTTGAATGTCTCTTCCAGCATTGATGATTCTGTGATCTCCTAAGCTTTCACTTTAGAGTGATTTGTGAATAGCAAGTRATGTACTACTTTGCTTCTAGTTTAAACTAGTCAATGGCCATGGARTTCACTTTCAGAAGTGAAAGGGAAATGTTCTGCATCGGGGCATATATGTATATATATACATAGATATCAGTGGTAGTGCTTGAGTTTGACAAGCAGCCATCAAACATGTCTATGAAAGAGAATTTGCTCGAGGCATAGAGTGTAGAAGCTGAATATTTTGAGTGTCTGCATTTCAAAAATGCTCAGTGAAGCCAGTCAAGTAGTTCCTAGAAAAGGTCTATAATCATGCAGTAGATAGTGCTGGTGTTAAAGCAACTTAAGTGCCTCCAAGGGAAGAACTGGTACCTTAAAAMTTATGAGAATGAAGGAGAATTTTGTGAACAAATACTTAATTGCACTAAGCCTGAAAAGGCCTTTTATAGAAAGAAAACGTGGGCAAGCTATCACTGGAAGTGTGCCAATTCACTGTAATAGTCAGTATAATGGAACAGTGAAGTTGTGATATAGAATCACAGAATGATTTTAGTTGGAAGGGACCTTAAAGACCAGCTAGTACTACCCCCTGCCCTGGCCAGGAAGAACTTGCTTCAAGGTTGCTTGAAGCCCTATCCAGCCYRGCTTTGAACAATTCCAGGGATGGGAAYATCCACAACYCCTCTGGGCAACCTGTGCCGATGGCTCTTCACACTCGTTGTAAGAAAATGCATTCCTTATGTCCAATRTAAGTCTATCCTCTTTCTATTTCAAACCATTTCCTGCTATCCTGTCACTACAGGCCTTGGTAAAACATCTTTCTTTCAAGTGCCTTTATATAATGAAAGGCTGCTGTAAGGTCTCTCAGGAGCCCGGCTGAACAACCCCAGCTCTCCACCTTTCCTCMCAGCAGAGCTGCTCTAGCCCTCTGAGCATCTTTGTGTCCCTCCTCRGGACTCTAACAGRTCCATGTCATTCTTTTCCTGAGGACCYCAGAGCTGGACACAGCACTCCAGCTGGGGTCTCATTAAAGCAGAGCAAAGGGRCAGAATCCTCTCCCTTGACTTGCACCATTTTACAGTTGTGATAGAAAAGGTAATGACATTTCCATGTCTGACTACATCAGTTATGTCTTTGCAGCCAACACCTTGTGACTGAGTGATCAAAATAACAAATGTGCAGTGAGACCATACCAAAGTCTATTTAGGGCTGGTGCAATGTGAAACTATCTGAAGCAGCAGAGCACCTACATCTTGGACTATTTCCTTTWGGCATTTCCATGCAGACAGTTCACTATGTCTGTGGTGTACAATTATTCTTTGTACTTTTTTTTTTTTCCCCTGCTTTTTCCAAATAGGCTGAGTAACATTCACCACAAATGGGTGTAGGGAGTCTGGACTGGAATAAATAAAATTGCCTTTTTTGGCTGGAAAAGAAGTGGAAAAGCAATAGCAGCAGCCATGGAGGCAACCAAAGAAGTAAAGGAAGATGGGATATCYGGGCAGTTGATTTTATTCTTGTTCACTACTTTCACACTTGACATTAAAAACATTCTAAAATCTGATAAATGAGATAGGGAGTTTATCTTGTGGTTGCAGAGAGAGTTAGGTAGCTTTGGAATCAATGAATGGCTCAGTTCCATTCAGAGGACCAGGAGAAAAAAAAACAAAGCATCATCTTGACTGTTCTGACAGCCCCATGGAAGTAAGACCTGCTCCTTCTGTATGATTTGTGTGGACTAGCCATGGGGGGGTTTGTGTTCTTTATTTGAGTACTTATGAAAGAAAGGAAAGGAATAAGAAAACCCAATAGTATTCTATTATTTAATATTGTTAGTGTCATTTTATATTACTCAATGTTTTTCTTCTGTCAGTGTGGACAAGAAAAATGGGAAAGTATTTTYAGTATTTTAACTGTATCAGTATTTTCTGATTAAGTTAACAATTAAGACAACAAATTTCTGGATGTTGCCKAAGTCTAGGCATTGCAAAGCCCAATCTCAGGCATATCAGTTGTGCATCAACAGCAAGTCAAAGAAGTTTGAGATAGTTACTAAAATTAAGACTTACACAAGTCATTTACATAGTACATTCATAACAGCTCAGAAGGTTTGGGGTTTTCTTGACAATCTCTTTCATATACCTGAATGTTGACAGTTTTGAAAGCAAAGGAAATKAATTCTGCTAATTACCATGGCCATCACCACAGCAATATGAACAAATATACATCAGTCCAAACTTTGTGTTGATTCAGTTCTTATCCAGGACTGATAAATATTTGAAYTTATGAAGATGGATAGAGCATCTTATAATCACTTTCCAGTTTTTTCTGGAAGATATTGGGAAACTCAGATCCTATTCAAAGGCAAAATTCAAAGAAGGTTCAAGGGGACTAAGATTTCACTTGCCATCAGAATACTCTTCTTGATAAAATTTTCATTTTATAAACTTTGTCAAAGTTCCATTTTAGATCTAACTTTTGTCATGCAATATGACAAAATATGACATGTATGGGGTCAGTTTGTACTTAATCCATCCGTACTGTAACATGTCTGCATGCAGTACACAATCCCTCCGAATGTGTGAAACATGTACAGCACACATCTATGTAAAAACAGTAGTTTTTCCTTTTGAGCTTACCTCTGTTAAGTCAACAAACTTGTGTCTGATGCTAGGAACAGACTCAATAGCCCGTATTTGTTGAATTAGTTCATATCTTTTCCTTTGCTTGTCCTCCTCTTCTTCTAAAGCTTGCCGGAGAAGTTCTTCACTTTCTTCACAAACTTGCTGAACTAAAAGATAAGAATTAATCTCAGCTAGCTGTTTGCCTATTTTAACAAGTAGTCCATCTGGAGGAAAATTCATATACATTMATGAATAATGATAATAATACTGATCTAAAGGTACTTGAGGGAATAGTCTGGCATTGGTGGGAGGAATCATTAAAGAAACAAATTAGTACTTCCCACCTCCACCATCTATCCTATTCAGCACATAAACGTACTATATACATACACAGACASTTTGAATTACTGCTTTGTAATATCTGTTCTCATTTGTGCACACTGTTTCATGACTTAATAAAAGGATATTATACAGTACAAAACATTCATAGTCTTTCAAGCTATGTATATCCTAGAAATGACTGAACTGCAAAGGCTGGTAGGCTCTGCTGTTCCATTTTYGGGTGGCTAACGCTCTCTGCCTGCTTCAATCCATGTGAACGTAGATCCACAAGCAGAGAAAAGCCTAATCACCAAAATATTCCCACTTCTGACTGCCCAGGCAGTCAGTTCATACAGTAGGTGTTAACAGGGCACTGCATTGGATATGTACAGCCATGGTAGCTGAACAGCCTGGGCTTTAATGGCTAATGCATTAACTGAAGAATTTTCTTTAAGGGTATGATGAATAACATTATTTCCCTTCATCCCAATGACTCGTCTATCTTGCATTTGTGACATCCGTCTCCCTTGTGATATTGTCCCTTCCAAAGATGACTTTTCTTTCCTTAGCTACAGTGTTCTTCTCTCCATGGTCTTTTCTGGAGAAGACAATAATTTGGAGCCATGATTCTTTCATGGCAGTTGCCAGGCAAAAAGAATATGAATCACAAAAATCTGAGCTTCATAACTTCATTTGACAAAAAGAAGAGGAATTTACATGTGCTACTTTTAGATGGAAAGGAAACTGGTTGAAGAACATTAATGAKGTATGTCTCCCATTTAAACAAAGAGTAATTTCCATGACCAGTAGCTTAGAATTTCTGATCTACCCATTACTAGCTGATTCCTGAATTAATATTCATACATTCATGGGAATGTATAGCCTGAATCTTTCCCTCAATTTAACTTTCCCTTCTGTAAAAATTCTAATTGGTCCACTAAAAGAACGATGAAGTGATTTGGGGATATTTAGTGTAATCTCTCATTTTTCTGGCAATATATAAATACCTATCTGTTGTTTGTATTCCTGGATCTTTGCTTTAACTTGCTTTACATTCTTGTGTCCTTGCACGACCTGTTCCACCAGCTCTTTAATTTCTTTCTGTTCCTGTAGACGTTTCTCTGCATACAGGTTCATCAGCTCTGCTTTCTAAATCACAAACAAACAGGTGAATACAACTCCTGATAATTGGTGATCTGAGTGCCTCAAATAATTGAAACAGGGCAWGGACAATTGGATTCAAACTATTACATCATTCACAAAAGTAACAAAGGACATTGACTGGGGACAGAATAGAGRCCAAGATTTAAGCTCCCCTCTCTATATTTTATTTACACACAACTGCCCTSCATGGCATTTGTACTGCTATTTTCCATTATTCTCTCCTACATGTTTCCAAGAGTAGACAGAAAGTAATTTCTGGATCTRGTTGTGAGACAGCAAGAAGTGTGCTAACCTAATGTATTGCTGGTTGTGTGCCTGCAGGAACTTCTTGGGCCTAAGTCAGAGCTCTGTAATGTGAAGTCCACCTTTGGGTACCATGYTCCTTTCTTTGTCAGAGGAAAGGAACAAGAAGCAGGAAAATAGATTCTCCCACAGTAGATTCCTTGTTCTTCCTGTTTTAGATGGTAGACCAGAGTTTTAAAAGAAAGGCTCAGCATGACAGCTGTTGGTGAATGGGCAGTTGGTGCTCAGCATGTCTAGAAATCTGCACATGGATAAAATGCCCTGCTGGCATCTGTTAAACAGCAAAGGGAGCTRCCTGGAACTGGTCAGGTTAGAGCAAGTCTTGTTTGCATATCTCAAAATCTATTAATTTTGGGACATATATCTCCTAACAAACAAAACACATATGCTCTGAAGTTGAAATGAATAAAACGATTGCAATAATTTTGGAATGAGTGTGAGCAACCACACTATGCTCAGTTGTACACAGTAGGGTTCATTTTAAGTTCTTGAGACAGTCTTKCTAAACAAACATGAAGACTCAATGCCAAAAAAGAAATGGAACTCATTAAGCAAATTTTCCTTTTGTAACATGGTCTTTCTGAAAATTTTGTGCACTTGTGGTCACATTTTATGTTGCTGAGACACTGCACAGACATTTGTGAGATGGTCAAGAGAGAACTACTGGCCTACAGGGCATAGCAACAAACTGGAATAATAGAAAAGCCTGTGATGGTGGCTATGAAAAGTTAAAAATCTACAGTATTTGTTGATTCTTGATTACCTATTAGTTTGTAGGAAAAGCACTAGGGAAATATAATGTGATTTGTGAAAATAATGAGAAGATCTAGCAAGGATTTTGAGAAACTGTGATTTGCCAGATTGAAAACAGTGTGAAAATATTTCTTGGCATAAATACTCAGTTTTCCATGTAGATGGATCCAAGGGTTCTCTGACTGAATTTTCCCCTAAGAGAGATCTAGGCGTGTCAGAAAATATGAGGAAAATTGAATTCTATCAGTTTAAGAAAACAAATTCTTTCATATTTGTGGCTCTCATTTTAACAAGATAAAGGAAATCGGTTATATATTATTGATGTCATTGCTAATTGTGCTTAGTATCTCAGTATCTGTTCAAAAAGGATTTGCATAATGACAGAATATAGGGGAGCGTGCTCTGACCTTCTGCTTTTATTCAATTTACTTCGTAAGTGTTAATCAAATCAAACACTTGCAGAAGGTACTTGAATGTATAAACCCTGCTGTATTTGGAAGTTATAGCACTCTTTTCCCTTTGTTTGCAGACTCCAGTGAGTAAAGACCGCATACCGTACCTTTCACACCTTCTCATAATAGGTATCATTTGTGGTAGGTTTTGCAAAGTGTGAAAGTCAGCAAAATTTGAGCATCCCTGTATGTGTTACCTCTTCTCTCAACAGATCAGCTTTCTTCTTATTTTCTTGGATTACATTCTGATGGGCTAGAAMTGCCTCTTCATGACTCAGTTTTCCTTGAAGCCTCCTACACTCAATCTCAGCCAGCTGCTCTTCCAAATCTTTTTCACGCATCTGTTTCTGCCATTCCAAGAATTCAGATGGGTCTCCAGCCCCTTGTTGCAAATTTTCAATTCTACAAGAGAGGAAAAAGGAGTACACTATTCTAGGAATCTGGCTTCTTAGCCCTGCCTTGCTTCATAAAACATCCCCRGTAGCCTTGATAAGAAGTGTTTGCTCTCTGCAGAGAAAAAAGGCAGTCATCACAAAGTCACTTAACAGATAATTCCAGTCTAAGAGGTGTTCCTTCTATGTGGAAAGCCTGAGAAAGCCAGACCAGAAGAAMGTGCATGAGGGCATGGACCTGAAAGTTTTCCAACAAAGCCCCAAGAGAGGGCAAACTTTAGCTGTGTACAGATTCTTGTAAGGAGCAGAGAGAATGAGCCTAAAGGTTTGTACATTTTCTAAGAGGACTGCTTTGCTTAGAGGTAGAAAGAAAAAGCTTTTCTCTTTGGCAATCTTATTGTCTGCTTCAACACAGAGAACAACAAACTTCTGCTTAACACTGTTTGGTATTCTGTCTATTAAATAATATTGTGGTAATGAGACAAAGAAGTATTCAGCTGTTAAGCAAARTCACATCCCTATTTTTGTGCTCAGCTGAGAGAGAAAAGCATAGCAAAGCCCTGGGGCAGGCCCATCAAAGTCCTGCAGSAGAGGAGGGAATGAGCCAATAACTAGGGCAGAGACACAAACATGGAGTGAATTGTATCTTACTGCCACTCCCCAATGATACACATGTGATATATCTATGTATACCTCTCTATATATTTATCTTTATATATCTGTTTTGTGCTAAATGCAGCTGAAGATTAAAACTCATTAATATAAAACAGTGYCAAATTCCAGGGCAAATCTATTCCTTTGCTGTGTGGGGCGAATTCTGCCAGCTAGAGTGAGCAGTAGCATGTGGAATATGGAAGAACCTCAATAGACATGAATAGCTGATAACAGAACCTGAGTGATGTATAATATCTACCTACTATAAACCTGATGCATGAACAAAAACCTGCTAGGTCCAAAGACCAAGTCCAAACTTACACAGCCTTTCCAGGACTTAAAATGCTAACAATATTTGGTGCTTAGCCTGCTAAGCCAGATGGGTTAGAAATAATACTAAAGCAAGATGACATGATATAGGTTTTATCTTTGTGAAGTTTTTTAGTGAAAATGTTCTGTAATTCTAGCTATAGAACACAACCTGCAGTGGCCATCTAGGATTCACGCTCTCCCTAGCCAACATCCTCCGAAAACAGTGCTGCTGAATAAGGATTCTTTATGCCAGAAGAATCCTTATGTCAGGATTTCTTATATCCCTAAATGCACAAAGGGACCTGCAACCTCTTATTACCCCCTTCCCCACCACCCTGGATTCAGTGCTTGTGTTCAAAGACAGCTCTGTTGCAGTGTGACTGTGTAACATTGGATRGGACTGGAGTGAAAAGAAAGTGTGAGGAAGAGTTATGAAAAGTTCTGGTTGGTTTGTGCGTAGTTTCTTCTCAGGAGACACACTGAAGCCCATGAGAACAGCCTTAGTCCTTGCCTAAGCACTGGAAAAGCCTGCCCTAGCCTGGGGCCGAGCTGACGCTGCTCTCTTGCCTTGGCTTCCTGGCTGGACCTCAGCCCTGACTCGGCCCTTTGGACTCTCGTAGCAATCACTGCACCCTTGGCTGACCCTGCTGKCTGTCCCTGGATCTGCCCTGCTGCCTGCCAGGGTACCATGGAGCTGCTGCCGGTGAGGACACTGTCCTTACATGTCTTGCTGTCACTCTCAGCTCTTGGCTTATCTTGCTCTAAGGAACAGCACATTCTTAGTGTGCTATAGCCTATTGTGATCGAAATGGACAGGTATTTTTAGATACACATAAACAAGTTCAACTATCAAACTTGGCAAGCAGTTGACCACAGCCATTGAAGAAAATGGAGATACATGAAATTATTTGGAAGGACACAGAAATAGGTGTGTATTTGGGTCAGTGTTTAGTCTGGAAAACTGGACTGTGCAAGCACTCGCCAGAGTGCTAAATCAGAGAGAAAAGGAATGACTTTACTGTGGACTTGTTCTTCAATCCACTTCTCTCTTCATTTGTCAAATGTTTTTATACAATAGAATGCCTTACAACAGATTCATTAATTTAGTTTACCTAGTATTTACTCAATTATTTTTAATGTGGTTAATTATATCCAGGGATGTGAAAAGCAATCCTAGGTGGGGTGTRGTCATACCTYTTGAGCTCCTCTTCCAATTTCCTCTGGTAGAGGGCACCCTCTCTCAAAATAGCCGCCGTGTTTAATTTAATGGGTATATTGTCAATCTGTCAGGAAAAGGAAAGTATATTCCATAGTTTGTAATGTAAACCATAAAACAGAGTATAAAAACATCTCAGTGGGTTAAATAAATTGACCCAAGTAAGCATAAATTTTGCTTAAAGCATTCATCTACCATTAATCTGACATTCACAATGAAATTGCATGCTGTTCATAAACCACTCAAGCTGCTTAAGAAATCAGCAAAGTCCCCCAAGTGGATTATAAATTTGTAATCACTCTTGGACCATGTCAAATCCCATAGAATGTCTTCACTTCCTTTCATATTTTCCAGTGCTCATATACATTGTGCAAAGGGATWCCATCTGTTTTGGACAAAGACAATAAACTGCCTCTCTCAAAGATGGCCAGTTTGCCAAAACAGTGAAGTAAAACATAAGCAGCACCTTTCATAGGAAGATCTTAGAAGCATTTTATAAATAACCACTATTGCAACTTAGAAGTATTTCCAAGACAACTGGAATCTCCCATTGCCATATCTGTTTTCTAAATAGTAGAGGTGGAGTTCTCAGAGACATTCAGGCCTCATGGTGTAGCTTGAACTAGATCTTTGGCTGCTTTGTAATTCTTCAAAGTATTGTGTTAAAATTGACTCCCAAAACTTCTCAATACTGAGGGAGGAAGGGATAAATTTCTCTGCCAGTTAAAATTGTTCCCTGAACAGGTAGGGTATTCAGAAAAAATGGGTCACCTTTGCAGGCACATATAAGAGACCTGATCTGAACCAAGGCAAAGCAGTGCTGCTGGAATAAGAACTGAGATCATTCCTGCAGAAAACAAAGCTTAATCATAACACATTTGACTTAAAACCAGACAAGTTCTGTGATTAGAATCAAAACACGTATTTAAATTCCAATTTAATAACTTAATGAGTGGCTGAGAAACAGATGCACAGAATCACTCAAGCTACACACTGCAAATATTGTATGCACAAATATGAACTGCAGTCTTYTGAAATACATAAGCTAACTGGAAAAAGCATACTTTATAATTTATATTAATTAGGTATGTTGAGGATAGCAAACATATTCCATCACCTAGAATTCATTAAGTAAAATTACTGTGTTTACACAGATGGCATAYTTTAATGCACAAAAATTAATTACCTGTCAGTTTCTTGACAAAATGATGACAACTTGAAGAATCCAAACCAATGTATTTTCTTTCGTTTAACTCATTTTGACTTCTTAATGCCCCATGTTCTACCTTTTGATCGGCTTCTCAACACATCTCAAAGCCTTCTTTATAYGAACAGTTAGTATTTTATGCCTGTACTGTGCATAAAATGTTTCTTTAGAGTAGACATTTTCTCTGACACATGTAGATGTTTCATAATTTTGACAATTTTCTGTGTATACAGATTTCATGTTCTGTATTTACCAACTATAATTTGGATAAAGAACTGAAGTAAGAATGATTATGAAATACCTTTAACTTCAGTTTACTGGCCAGAAATATGACTGTATGACAATGAAACAGGAATAAGGCAATATAGACAAAATAATTAGGACTCCCAAGATATATGCAGGCAGGTATAAGTAAAACAACTGAATGGATTTTTCCATGTCATATCGTATCAAGGAAGTTCTGAATTTTACTCATTCTCTTCCTATTGTGAGATATCTTCCCTTTTTTCAGCATGAGAAAATGGAAATAACTGGGAAAGCTGCAGAACAGGCTAATTCCTGTGGAAAAATACTGTATTCACTATTGCCACCTAATGAACGTGCAATAGCTCACCAAAACCAATAAATATGTAAAGAGAAAAGACGATATGAGCAAGAGGCAGACTGAGACAGAGTGATGATGCATTTGTACTGTCTCATTCTCCCTGTGAAAAGGATGAATAGATTCTTWGGAACAGCAAGAGGAAGAATTGCTGCTACACACAATAAATGTCTCTGAAAGGAAAAAAAATATATATTTCATATACTGTGGGTGTTCTGAAAAGAGGAAAACAAAATACTRGTTGATTAAAACATTAYATAATTTCATTAATTTGAAGATAGATTAAWTTTTTTTATATACATCTTGGATAGACCTTCCTCTTAGGATTTGTCTATTCAGAGAGTTGCACAGGCGGGAAGGCAACAGGAATAGAAAGTATTTCAAAAGTCAATAACAATATCCCTATCTCTGCTTGAAAGTTACAGCAGCATCTTGAATATCACCTAACTAACCTTTAAGGCAAATGTGTTTAGACAAGATAAAACTGTTTATGCATCTAGAAGAGATACCAGCAAGTTTTAGAAGTGGCCCTGATCAATGCCAGAGGATGCCAGATCCATATTTTTCTTGATGCAATGTAGGCAGATGGTTTGACTCTTGTTAGCCTGCACTAAACTTTTATTATTTTATATTATCAGAGAGGCCAGTGGAATATACAGAGTTTTAAACCGAGGCTATGTAATTATAGGTCCTGTGTGCTTGTTTTAACAATGTAAATATTTCCTTGTTTGGGGATTTTTTCTCCTTCTTTTTGTGCAAATGAACTAAGATTTTATTACTTTACTGTAATTTAAGTGCTGCTGGACTGTAAGYAAACAGACTGAGTAGCTGATAACTGTTACTAAAGATAACTTCAGTGTGTGATAAATGCCAGACAGGCTTTAGAAATACTTGCCAGATGCTCAGTCCCACAAGCAGAGAATCARTCTTTCCACAGTGCTTATAAGTTGTACCTAAATACATAGTTTTAAAGAGTAGGTAGACCTGCTCACAAAATATTTGAGATCACAATACAAGCACAATACCACTTTAAATTATTCTACGTAAGAACTTGAAACAAATGAAAGGTGTCAGATTGAACAATATACGACTGAAGATTATCTGTAGTGCAGTTATTACAGAAACAGCAACGTGAGTTTTCATGTGTTACACTGTTGAGGCTGAACAGCTCTTTTTCCATGTTTACAATTCTCTGACCCTTGAAAATTCTAGAAGAGAAGCAATCAGAATAGTGGATTTCATGACCTCAGAATGTGTCTGAAGGAACAAGGCAAACATCCAGCCTGATTGTGTATTGTGTATCAGACAGCCATTAGCTGGAATGATTGCTCAGCACTCTTTAGGATCTCATTTTGAAACAGCAATGTACTGATGCAAGATTCTTCTGTCCTTGTGCTGAGTTTTTAAAACAAGGGTTTACAATTCTTTTGTTGCTGGGGACAATTCTCATTTCCTGCTATTTTACATAAAATCTTCTCCCTTTGTAACTGAAAACTGTTAAAGCAATATGGATTGTTAATGGTGTGTAGGACAAAATCTAGGAGCCACAGACCAAATCCATCCATGCTCCTGGCCCCAGACCTTAGTGTAAAAAACATGAATTCCACTCGAGTTTCCATCACCACAGGATTTGCATGTGCATCAATTTTTCAAGTACATTTGSCAACAGTTTCTTAAAGGTTACTCACCTTGCTTTGGATCTGTTGTGCCTTGAATGTCGGTTTACTCTCCATGCTTTCATGTATGTTCTGCAGTTGAAACCAAAAATACATGTTTAATTTCAGAAACAAATTTTCAATCACTCAGCAAAATATATTAGATATTTATCAAAAATAATACTTGACTAAGAGTAACAARTACACAGGGGGCATATTTTGGAATTGTAATATCCAGAAAAACTTGCTATGTACACCCAACCTAGTAGGAATATGAGCATACAAAGGCAGGTCCAAATATTGACTGAAATAATGTTAAGAAGTAACTGTGATTCTTTGTTTGACTATGAAATATTACACATTTATTTATGAATATATTCAGCTTTTAACTGAAATAGATACTGGGAGTACAAAATAGGATGTCAAAGCAAACTTCATGTAATTATTAATTTGTGGTAGAATTCTACTGRTGCTTATTAATTTAATGATGTTAACTATAGATACTGATGTGAAACTGTCTGGTACCATGAGGATGAACACAGTGAATAGAATATGCAGCACTGATGCTGAAATGAATATATTACATACATAGTTTGGTGACATAACTCTGAACTGGGAATCAACCAAAGTAAGGATTCTGTATGAACAGGACCATTATTCCCTCAGCTTGGCTGCTCGTGGCATAAAAGTTAATGGAAAAATAATATGTTGATTTAGAGAAATATTGCCAGTTTGGAGACTCRTCAGAGCAGTTTCACTGAAAAGTTGCTTGTCTCAAAATCAGGAAAATAATAAAGCAGCACCAGAAGTATRAGAAAATGGGGAAAATATCTTCTCTCCAGGCATTTTTCATCTTCATACTGGGGGATTTTTAGGCATATATTTTGCACCATACCTTTTTCTTTTCAGGCTTGATGGTTGCACACCTGAACAGGTTAGTATTTGCTTTCAGGAGCAGATCCTAAAATTAAAACAATTAACTTGAAGAGTGTGGTACATTTAAATTCTCTAAGAATAATTTTATGTCTTAAAAAGCCTTGTAGCCCTGACAAATATATTCACAGAATCATGGGATGGCTTGGGATGGAAGGGACCTTAAAGATCATCTTGTTCCAAATCCACTGCCATGGGCAGGGACACCTTCTATTAACCCCCATTGTTCAGAGCTCCATCCAACCYGGCCTTGAACACTTCCATGGATGGGGCATCCACAATTTTTCTAAGTATCCTGTGTGAATGCCTCACCATCCTCACAGTAAAGAATTTCTTCCCAATATCTAATCTAAACCTACCYTCCTTCAGTTTGAAGCCATCYCTCCTTGCCCTGTCACTGCCTGCTCYTGTAAAAAGTCCTTCTCCATCTTTCTTGTGGGCTCCCTTCAGGTGCTGGAAGGCCACAACTGGGTCACCCCAAAGCCTTCCCTTCTCCAGGCTGAACAATCCCAATTCTCTCAGCCTTTCTTCATAGCAGAGGTGCTCCATCCCTCTGATCATCTTTGTGGCCTCCTCTGGACTCACTCCAGCAGGTCCMTGTCCTTCCTGTGCTGGGGCCCCAGATCTGGATGCAGCACTGCAGGTGGGGTCTCACCTGAGCAGGGCCGAGGGGCACAATCCCCAAGGGGCTTTGGATGAGCCCAGGACAGGGTGGTTTCTGGGCTGTGAGTGCCCATGGCTGGGTCATGTCCAACCTCTCACCCACAGCTCCCCCAAGTCCTCCTCAGGGCTGCTCTGGATCTGTTCATCCCCAGCCTGGGCTCACACTGGGAGCTGCCCTGATCCGGGTGTAGCCTCTTGCACTTGTTCTTGTTAAACCTCAAGAGATTCCCATGGGCCACTTCTTGAGCTTATCCAGGTCCCTCTAGACAGTGTCCTGTCCTTCAGGTGTGTGAACTGCACCACTCAGCTTGGTATCACCAGCAAATCTGCTGAGGGTGCACTCAATTCCTTCATCTGTGTCATTAATGAGGATATGAAAAACACTGGTCCCAAGATGGATTCTAAATGCTTGACTTAATATTTACATAAATTTTCATCCCTGATAAAAGACTCAAAGTAAGCAAGTACTGATTTTCTACACAGTTCTGTCTGGAGGCATCCTTTGCCCAGCAYATCAGGCCTTTGATAGGTCTGCCCATATAAAACAAGTTGCCCATCCAGATTTCAATTTAAAAGCATCATAATTATCCATGGCACATCAGTACCACTGTCAGTAACTGTTTCCAGACAGCTGACAAACAATGGCTTTGATTTTGAGTTACATTAGGAGATTATGATCAGGGGATCACAGCACCAGWGGTTGATTCAATAGGCACACCCCAGGCAGTAATTTCCCTGCCAYTGTAAATGGGGAAGGACAGGCAACCACATTTCAAGTTTTTGGATATTTATTTTGGTTGCAAACCAAATCCCTAATTAAAGCTGTGCAGACTAGATGTTCTGATAGCTTTCTGGGCAGCAGCTGATAACATCAGTGTTTCTGTAACTGTGTAGAGTGTTCTTCTTCCAGTGTTCTCGCTCCTCACAGATGCTCAGACGAGGTTCTYAAAATTACTGCTACAGCTTCTGCAAAAATGCGATGAAACAAATGGCACTTTTCATGCATATTTCTGCTAGGACCCATCATTTCAGCTTGCTTAGCAAACAGTCCAGGGAATTGACCTTTGTGAATGCTTTGGATGCCTTTAATAACATTCCAGAAGTGACAAAASCTGCTGTTATTGCAGCTATAATTTYTSTGGTGGTTTTTCTTTGTTTCTTATATTCATGCATTTTCTTTACTGAAGAATGTGGCTGGTTGTTAAGTGATTTTASAGTTGTCATAGATTTTTCATGGTATAGGCACTGTGATATTTGGCTTTTCTTTCCCAGTTTTTCTAGGAAGTTTTTAACATTCAAACAGGCACAGACAAATAAATGTGCTTTCCCCACAATATGGAAATTATAAAAGGATGAAACAATGTTGTATTGTTTTATAATGAAACATCAAGCATAGGTAATGTGATGGACCAMTAAAAGGAATACAAAGTTTATTGCCCTAGAATCTGTCACCCATTAAAGCTTTCACTATAGTTTAGGAACAGAATCCAATGCCCCTTTCATATGGACATGAGGAGAGCCCAGAACAGCAATGAATGGACTTGTGCTGGCTAGTGAAAACTAGAGATGGGCATTTTCAGAATGGGGTGGGAGAGTGCTGATAAAAAGGAGCCACATGGCATACTTTCAATCAAGTTTATATTTGTTATTTGATTGGATATGGTGACTGCAGTGTGGGAAGGGGAAAAGAAAGTGGACATTTAATTAATTCCTTTCCAAGGAGAAAACAACAACAACCTGCTTTAACTACGAGCTACCTCACTGAAYAAGATTCATGTCAAAGTTTGGATCAAATAGTTAGGTCTGTTTGTATTTTCCTGGCCCTCTCTTCTGCTGTCTTAACRCACAGACCATGTACTCTGCTTCTTCACAAACCAGGATGACTTCCCACTCTCAACCTGCTGAAAGGCACATATGAAGAATACATAAGAGTATGGAGTCTGCACAAAAAAGAAGTCAGAATATGCTGATATTCTAAATCAGTGAATGACATGGTTATTTTTCATTTACTACAGAGAAGAAAACCCCAAAATATTGAACTTATTTTGTAATTTGAAGCCTTAATAAATAAGAGAATACCTTAAATATCCACACATCCTAGAAGAACCATTGTGAAGAAAACAAAGTAATCATGTTTTTGCTACATGGTTGCTTGCAAAATTTCTCACATGGTACTTACATAGTGAGTAAAAGGYGAACCTTGTCTTGGACAATTAATAATAAAATAAAGGAGATGGGAAAAGGGTGCTAGAACAGAATAGAGGATACAAACTTGATAACTCTAGASAAAAAGCCATGAGCTATTTAGGTGCAAAAGCAGATATGTTTCAAATAGAGTTTCAAGATTTGTGAAGATGAAATAATACAGAAGAACCCGTTTAGAAGAAAGGAAAGAATAGAACAAGAAAAAAAATATACACTTACATTTGCTTTTTGGAGATTTTTTGTTTTGATTTCCTCTAGTTGCTTTCTTTCCTTTGGAGGCTTATAGGTGCTTGGAGGAACCTATATTAAAAGATAAAATCTCTAGAATATGGGATATARAACATTCCAAATGACACATTCTTGCAGGGAAAAAAAATCCTCATTCACTTTTACCATAGAACAGCAGCAGTTATTTCTTAAAATATTGATTCTTTTCTATGAGTGCCACTCTACAAGACAGGGACAGATTCCAATTAGTTGGGACTACCCAGCTTTTCAGTCCTGTTCAATATAACATAACCCCTGGTCAAAAGACCAGAACGAAAGACAAATTTGGAGCTAGTACAAGAGAAGCTAAAGCAATAATAAATCCTATGGGCCCTATCACAGGGAGAAAAATGTTGCCAGAGTGGAACAGTTCTGTTTGCCATTTCATAAACTTCAGTTTCACAGCAACAACAGCCAGATAGAGCAGCTGAATAAAGTTAAGCTGTGGAGCTCTCTGGCACTGKGTGGTAGGAGCAAAAAGTTATAGACTCCAAAGAAGTTCAGGGAAGAGAAATCCTTTGATGTTTAATAAATATCCAGGAACTTCGTTGTAACTGGGAAGGTCTTTGAGCTGCAATGGTGAGAMCCAGAGAAGGCAGTTGGAGAAAAGCAGCAGATATCCCATCCCTCTGGTCTGCCCAGACATCGGTGTTTAAGCAGTGCTAAAAAAAATACACTGGACTAAACAGGCCTTTGCTCTGGTTTACCAGAGCTGCCCCAATGTACTTGTAAGGGAAAACCATTGGAGGTGTGGATTAAATATTTGGAGGTGTGGATTAAATATTTGGAGGTAGAGTACTCAGAGGGTTCCCTAGGATTAGTCAAAGATTTGGGAAAGTAATCACATGTCAGCTAAAATGACCAGGACATGACTGGCTGTCAATTGGATCAGCACGACACCAGGGACATAGAGGAGATTTCTGTATTCGCTTGAGCAATAAATTTAGCCCAGGGTAAGCTCTGAAAAAAGACTGGGTGTCTCCTTCCTACATGGGTGAGACAGTCTGACAGTTTACTGGACATCTGCCTAAATATTTAWCTTGCTGAAAATGTGTTAGATCAATTAGAAGTTACAGAATTAATGCAAGAATTAATGAGGAAAAGATATATTCTGTATTGTAGTAGAGGTCAGTTCAGGGAACATGGGAATCCCATGTAGCTTTATGAAACTATATAATGAACAATACTTTCAAAAAATCATGAATCTGATGGACTTTCCACTGCCTTTGTTATGTGACATCCTTATCTACAGGTGAAACAAATGCACAAGCCATTAAATACACTGGTGAGACTGCTCAAGTATTTTGTAAGCTTTTAAAGTGAAGCAGAAGTGAAAGTATTTCCCAGCCGTATCTAAAAATTTCTGCTACACTTTTATGGATAGAGAAATGAAAGCCCAGAGGATTTGCAAAGGGTTYCACAGGCAGTGAGTATCACTTTATTTCACTCTTTTTCCTACTCTTGCTTTACCTGCAAAACTGCACTCATCTGCCAGAATAAGCTGAAAATCTCTCCTCAGAAACTCCTATGCTTATTCCAAGYAATTTAAGGAGGAGCCTTTTCAATCAGGTGTTTCAAAAACATTCTTAGCCTTGTGATTTGGCTCGGCAAGGGATGAATACCAAGCAGATAGACAGACAGACAATACAGCAATTTACCACTTGTTGGAAGAGGATAAAAAGTCACTCTAAATTGTAAATTCCAGCAATGGAGAGAACAAAAAAAGGCCAAACTGTACCTACTTAATCCAAATGTGATAAAAAGGGGGTTGGAAATAAGAGATAACAACTTTGCTTTCCCTCTCCAGGCAGTGGTCAGCCTCACATAGTCTGTGTGACATCCTTTAACAAGAGGTTTATTTAGGGAGTAGATACCACAAGCGGTTTAAGGAAGAACARAATGAATAATCACTTTGAACTTTGGTACTTATCACCCTTCTGTTTTTTAAAGTTACTGTCATAAGATGGGCAATGACAAGCCAATACAATGCTATTGTACTAGGGGTTTCTATTTTTATAGGTAAGGCCACAAATATATTTTTGGGTCTGTATATTTGCAAATAAAATCCTCTGTATCAGCTAAATGATTTTATCCATTTAATTATTTTAAAAATCAGCAACTTCGTTCGTGAAGCACAGCTAAAATAATAGAGAAAATATCTAAAAAATGCATTAAAATTGACAGAATGATGTTATAATAACATTCCACTATAGTCTTTTTAGTTTTWAAATTATTCTACTGGTTTACAGAAAATCTAAAAATAAAATAATTGCCTAATATAATTATTCTAGTATAGTGGTGATATTAATAATGGATTTTGTTACTCTAGGCCAAGATTTCCAATAAGGTTAAATGTGTCCAAATAATTTTGCAAGTTATCAACTTTATGCACCTGTCTTCATTTTTTTCCTTTGCAAACTTCAATGTTAAGCACCGGTTTTTATTTGTAGAATCATATTTATGAATGTATGCATGCATATGGGCACTCGTGTCTGCATCCATGTGAGTGTGTGCCAAGGCCAGTGGAGACATAAATTTACAACCTTTAGACCAAATATTTGAGTGAATTGTTTCATTATTAAATCTCAAAATTAAAATGYTTTTCCTTTCTACTTAGTGACCCCCATTTTTAATGAATGTATATGATGATGAATAATTATCTAAAGCTTCTAGGCTTACATTATTTTCCAAGGCCAGTGGGGAATTTCATCTCATTGTAGGTCAGTAAGACAACCTCCCTGCCTTGTGCAATAACCCACAGCCCAGCCCTCCCTTGTGAGGCAGTGCCCTGAATCCAGTGTATGGGRCACACCTCAAATTACTTGGAAAGAAATGTCTAAAATACAATAATACTAAAAAGCAACACCTAAAATAATAAYTGTGTTAATCAGAATGAAGTAATTGCACCACAGGGATGCAATAACTTATTACTCAAAATSCAGATGCTTCCATATAATTCTGTAAAGCTGTTCCAATGTCAAGCAGTAACTGTGGGTAGTGACTACAATAGTCCCTGCTGATAAACCACGTGACAAGTTCTTTGACRAGTGCATGAAAACCGTGACTAAAAAATGGGAATCTCATAAAATGAACACCTTTGTGAGAAAATGGATGAGAACATTTCTGCCGCAGATTATGGGATGTAATCTGGAAGAGTTTTATTTCTGTGCATTCCTCTGAATTACAGCCCTCCACCATGCAGGAGCCACACCCTTGGCTGGCTCTCACTTTACTGACCCTTTCTTGCCATCTGAGCTGTGTTTTCTGTCTCTGTTCATTTCAAGGTGTTTAATTGGTGATACTGATAGCAATATGGCAAACTAAAGTGAAGGTTAATTTGCTGAGAGAGKTACAGGAATGACTAGAAGATATATCACTACTACACTAATGGCTTTAGATTCACACAAGCTTTACATTTGCAAACCTGGCCAGAATGTAACCCAAATTTAGTATAATCTGAACAACACAAATGAAATTCACTAAATGCATCTGCATTAAAGCAAATTTATTCTAAGAGGGSCTGCACAGCATAAAGTTCTAAAATGACAGCAACGTGACTCATTCCTACACTGATTAAGTAGTTATTAAATGCAGTTTTTCAGAGCCTGGTATTAAGCTGTTTCAATGTAAAATCCCATTAACTGTATAACACASTACCATTAAATTGCTCTGCCATCCTAAGATGTAAATGGTTTCTAAGAGCATTCAACACATGTATTATTTAAAACCTGAAGTACTTATACAAGGTGGCAGATAATGCCCAAATCTATGACGTCTAAGCTCACTTCCCACTGCATTTAAATACAGATGATTTTGTAGTCTTTATTAAGTTAATCATAGCAGATTGATCCCAGATCCTGTTTGCTTTATACCTGTGAGATAACACCATTTGTGGGTATGTGATTTGTAACTAAACAGGGTAACTAAATCACAATCTGAGATAATGAGTAAAATAACAACATAGCATTTCAAAGATATATCTAGTCTAATTCTTACATGAGCAACGAATTTAAACTAAAACCCCTTAATTTTATTGATTCAGCTTTAATACAATCAGAAATAAAATTCCACCCTCAAGGAGCAGCTGCAAATCTAGAGTCCATCTCATTTCCAGTGATAATGCTTCTCTGTTTATTTTAATGAGAATTCATCTGCAGAAGTTATAATTTTATAAAAGTTTTTCATTTGCATTTGATTGTCCTTTTCTTACCCCTATCAGTGCATTATCCAATGCAAACATCTTAYAAAACCAAGGACTATCAAAAACACTTGTATCAATGCTATCAGCAATTGATAACCATTTTGTATTTCTACTTCTGGAAGGCAGAAAATAACAGAAACCAAATTTTTCCCTTTTCTCTGGCTGACCAATAAATGGCTTACACAACTGAAACGAAAATAATTAGTTTGTTGTTTTTTTTAAGGAGTCTGACCTTAAGTAACACAGATAATTGACAAAGTTCTTTTCAATCTGTCAAATGTTGTAGAGTTTCTATAATGACTTCAAAGAGATTATTAAGTCCCCTACCAAGATTTTGTGCATAAGCATACACAAAATTTAGTGTCTTTCAAAAAATAAATCAACTTACAGGTTGGCTTTTTGGCAGTACTGGCAGAGGTGTTGGCGTTGGTAAAGGAACRGCACGTGGTTTGGGTACGGTCAAATTAAATTCCTTTGGCTGAGTGACTCTCAAAGTCTTGACAGTGGTGGTGYGATTACTTAATTTATCTGTGAGCTTTTCAATCAGTTTCTGCACTTTTGGCTGCCACCTTCAAATAAAACCAAATTATTTTATTTTGTTTTTCTCTTTCATGCAAACTTGCACACAGTATATGAGGTTGGCATTGGTGCAAATTCTGTAATGCTTCCAGSCATTCAATTTTAATAAAACTGACCTATGAATCTCTACTCAGGATTTAGCTAGACTGTGAAGCTAGACTAGCTTCACCTCTTGATAGATGCTTCCATCTAGATAATTAGTGGTGAAATAGCCACAGGTTTTACAGAATAAGCAATTATCTTGCCAGTTTGCTTTGTGGCAGGACCAGATTAGGCATCAGAAGAGCAGCTGTCACAGGCTGATTACACACTTAAYATATCAAGATGAAGAGTCTGAATGTTGCCACATGTACCAACAGAGCACAAGCAGATCAATCTTAAAGCACAGGCAGCTCTAATAAAAAATTAGAAAGATGTAAGGAGTTCGGTGAATGAACCTTCAGTGAGCCCTTGGGGCAGCCAAGAAGATTTTGATTTCTGTGTTTGGATTTGGACGCCTATAAGGTTCAGACTTCCTCCAAAGATTGTCAGGCAGATGCAGATTAAAGGTGAAACACAAACAGGGTATCGCAGTCTAATTACAGTGGCAGCTTCATGTCAGTTATTCTTCCTCTGTATAAATTCTATCCTTATACATAACACATGCAAAGAGACTTTCCCAGAACTTCAAAAGCAAATGACAATGGAAATTTACAGTAAAATGTTTACATGACTGTTATCTTGGGTAGTACTGTTACAGGGTTACAGGGTGAGGCTTGCAAGTAACATATGCAAGTAAAGAAGCTCCACTAAAATAAATAAGACTCTTAATATTAACCTCACTGATACTAGAAAGAGGAATACAAAGACACATTTAAAGGAATTTCAGCGACTGAACTGACTGAATTCATCACTGCATCCTCAGCCCCCTGAAGGATGTTTCAAACCCAGTAACCAAATCTGGTCTTTAACGTTCTTTTATAACTTACATTTGCCACTTCCAGGCAAAACGTGGGTTCATTACACTGAATGTAACTGACTGTGGAGGACAGCTCCAATAARCTGGGTGCTAATTAAACAAGCAGAGGCCCAAGCATCAGTCTGCATGAATGTGTATGTGCAAGAACTGTGCGGGCATGGATGAATAGAGATATTCATCCTCTCTATCTGTATCTTTACATTACTGTAAGCATTTGTTATAATTAGAATCATTACAATGGAATATTTTGAATCAAAATCTGATTTCAAATATATCCCTGTGGTCCCTRTAGAACTCAGTGGAATTTGGAGTAATGCAAGCCAAATCTATGTTATGTATTTGTTAAAGTGCTAATAAACTACACTACTGAGGAAGGATTAATTCTAGGGACTTTGGTATGACAGAACCAGAGGCAAACTCCATTTCAGCTGACATTGTAGAACGTTTTTGTCTAACAGTGTTTGCCATCATCTGGGTTGATCTATACTGCATTGAGAAGGATGTGTGACTGCACCACATTGATGTGATTCATCTGAACTGTGTAAAAATGAGAGTAAAAAGTGACCCAGTAGGCTGTGGAGCTACTGTTTCTCCACTGGAAATGTTCCAGTTTGGCAAGGGTACAGTTGCAACCATATCACCATCTAACTTACGAGTGGATGCACTGATGAGAGGATGCACCTCAGAGCATTTAAGATGTTAAATGATGCTGTAACTGTGTAAATAAATAACAATTTTAAAAGACTTGCTTATATGCTTATCTGATTTGCTCAGAAGGGATTTTATGACCATCAGTATAAACAAGTTGTGCATAAAGCTAAAACTCAGCGAAGTCAAACATTTTTTCAAATGCTTAATGTCATACARATGTTGAAGTGACTGATGAAGCATGACATCTAACTCAGTAAGATAATTTGAACCTTCAATTTTACTTTTTTTTCAGAGTACGATGTTTTATCTATTCAGGGGAATCAGGGAGCAAATGTCCAACAGCTGTGAAAGGACTCATCTGAGAGAGAACCTTGCCTCTGGGTAAGTAAAAAGGATTACTAAAGTCTTGTGTAGACAAGAAAGGTTCTGAGTGACCTCAATAGGAGAAACACTTTAACAGAAATGTAAGTTTTCAGGGGAAGCTTTCTCCAGCTTTTAAACTTTGAGGTGCCCAGAGGCTACTTTAATACTACTTACCTTAGCAGCGGATCAATCCAGATCTCTTTTACATACACTGAATCATAGAAGTGACTCCATTCATCTTTTATCCATGTTTTCAGATACAAGTCATTGAAGAAGAACCTAAGAAACTAATAATAAGTGGTTTCTTTTAAATACAAATGTTGAAGAAGGTAGTTGTTTTTACTACAAACACCACTGAACTTGCTTGTATTTTACTTTGCAATTACAAYCATAGATGCTCAGTACTTTTACGTTCTTATTAGTTGGTGGATAGTCCCATGCTTTTAGTTCTATTTTATGAAACACTAATAGGTACTAAAACGTTTTTTTTTTTTTTGTGGCAAAAAAACCCAAACTTGTGGCTACAACACAGAGATGTGTTGATTCATCTTTGATTTGCTTCAAACATTRGAAAACAAAAGTTTTATTCAAAATTAATTATAACTGGAATACTCTGATTTTAGTATAATTTTACAATACAGTTTCAGAGTCTAATACCCCCAAGCTGAACTACTGATTACTGATTATATAACTGAATGACCCATGAAGCCCAGAAATACGTCAGGCCTGAATTACTTAAATTTTTTACAATGCCATGGGAACTGGGCAGAGACAATTGCTGAAAACTACAGTAAATACTATACAATGTGGCTTCTTCTTTTATTGAAATATAATTGATTGGCATATTCCCATTAAACAAGAAGACTGAAATTTGGCATACTTATACATTGTAAGGTTCTACATGGGGGAGAAATAGCAACTAGCATTTGAACTTTTGTTTGCCACTGCAGTTCACCAGAAGGTCAAAAGCCTTTCTTTAAATCTTGAACTATTCAAATGGCCTTTTAAAACACTCTTGAAAAACAGAACTCAGATTCAGCCTGTATCATTTACAGCAATATAAATTCCAAACTTGAACCTTATCTCTTCCATTAAAACTCTTGGAAATGAAAGTACAAGCATGACATTGAAATAATCACAGTAAAAGCAAAAAGGTCCACTAAATAATATTGACATTATGAGACATACTKGGAAGCAGTGCACTATCACTCTGAGAAGCTCCGAATGAAGACTTGCAGAGGTTATTATTTAGGCTTGGCATCAGCCCCCTCTTAAGTTTTTTTACACAGAGCCATAGAGTTCTTTGTATTGAGTTTTTAGTTGTGCAGGAGGACCAAGGAGCTTCTTTATTCAAATGTGGCACCAGGCCCACGGTGCCTCAGAKCTTTGGAATAATTCAGCTACAAACAATTCATATTTGACTCAAGGTGTTTGCTGCAGATATTTAACAGTTCTAGAAAACATGTTACTTGACATCCATAGTCTTGATGTGACCATTTCCAAGGAACTAACCTATAAATTTAGCCTTATTTTAATCTATTGTGCTTTTTGGTAGTCAAAAGACTGATCAGCACTGCAGAACTAAACGAATATTATCCYTTCAGATTCCCATTCTTGTCTAGAAACTACTGCTACTCCCTAAATTAGCAGATGTCATCAACACATCATCCGAAAGAAGATCATTCATCCCATAAAGCTTGATTATAAACTGAGCATTGAATTGTGAAGAAATTGGGGTTTTTGATGCTTCCAGATTGTGTGGAGTTTAATAAGCATATGGCAAGGAACGCATTCCATCCCATTGCTCTAGAAAGCCATTCATTGTCCTTACAGAGGATCTTCCACTGTAGCACATGCATATTGGATTAAATCTGTCACCTAACAGTAATTTGTACTTCTGCAATGTATAAATACAATGTCAAATGTCTAGACAGGATCATACCCTCCACCAGAAAGGATGCACGGTTTAGACACTATTTCTACCAGTTATTGTAACAAAATTGTGCATCCAGTTATCCCAGCATTAGGTGTGATTACAGTGAACATGTCCCCTGCCACACTAATCATCTTATGGGAAACCCTGACTATACATAAAGTTTATAAAAACTGTGGGTTTAAACCCATCTAAACAAGTGTATATACAGGGATTATAATACAGGATTTATCATTAGCTGATACACTTAAAATGAGGCAGACTCTGAGGTTTGAGCTGGTTTCAGACTTCTAGGTATTCAGTGAGCTCACAGAAATAGAAATWCTGCAGGTGGTGACTTATAAATACTCCAGGTTTCCACTAGCTTCCATTAACTCCTCCCTCTCTGTATCCTCTTACAGCCTAGATCATTCTCAAAGGCTTCAGTCAGTTGTCAACACAATGCCATGTGAAACTACACCTCTGAAATGTTGTTTCAGCTCTCACTGATTCTCTGTCTTCTAAATATTTGCTGTAACTATCTTTCAAAAAGCAACTCATCTTTCACAAAGCAATTCAACTAACTCTTCAAGGCAGATGAAACTATAATAAAGGCACACAGTGATTTCTAGCTGTGGTATTTAACAGTTGGCTGTTACCCCTTGAAGCTTCCTACTGCAACTCCAGTCCTGTACTGTTTACTAACATTTTACCATGTATTAAAACAAATAATTATGTGATTGATAAATGCTATCATGTACTCCTGAGGTACAGACTGGTTAACTGTAAGATCAGATATCAACACTGTGATGTGTATCATTGTATTGTTTTACTCAGAGTCCYCAGAGAAATACTACAGTAAGGATATGCCACAACATGCATCATACTAGGGAATTCTTGGAACTCAGCCCTGGAATGGTCATCCAGGTGCTGAAGGGATTGCAAATGATAATGCAGGATGACTGGACCTTATTTCTGACCAGAGTGTGYCTGAGCCAAAGTCCACAATCTCAGTTTTGATAATCCCCATCACAGATAGCGATAAGACAAGAGAAACTTTCATGTTTTGTGAACTGAATTGCTGGGAAAAATCCCTAATATTTCTGTTTTGTCTTTGGCCCATGGGACACAGATRGAAAACCCAATATCAGCAATCATTGCTTTTATAGCAGCAGAATGGGGCTTCTCTCAGATTTCTGTCTAGATGTTACCAGGCTCTGTCCCGTTAGCAAAGTCACTGGTAGTCATTTTAGTAACAACATTATTCTGCTTACTTCTCTGTCTTGAACACTCCAAAAGTTTCACTAAGCATAATAAACAAGATCCATTTCCCTTCTGGAAGGGGTGGAATTACACCAGCAATGAATTGTACCCATGTTTATATTCCAATGTATACTCTGGCTGTAGTAAGACAGGGGTGTATAATTAAAGACTGTTTTTTAATGCATTTTTACAGGTGTAAAATTAATTCCTTTTAAGAATTTGAACATAATATTCTTTTACACATTASGATTGTACAGATTTCTAGAACACAAATAAAAAATGGGTAATTTCTTCATCTGGTATTATCTTTAAACATCCATGTAGGCATTTGCCGAGCTGAAATGCTTATATTGACAATATAAGATTTTGACTCTTGAGTTAAGGAAGAGACTGCCAGAAACAGCAGCTTCTGTTTCACCATACAGATAAGCCACTGCCTGAAAACATTACTGACCCAACTTGGACTGGTTTTACCCACCATCCACCATGAGGCTGATCTTGTCCTAYTATTCCTAGATCATCGTAAAAGCTATTACAATGCCCAGTTTTTTTGYAGTGATACTCGTTTGAAGATCTCAGAAGTTCTTCAGAACTGCTTTTAGAAGCAATCAGAACACAAAACAGAACAAATGAGATTCTTAAATGCTAGAAAGTAAACTCTACGTATTTTGCATTTAAGAAATGCARTTAAGAAATTACAAAGCTGTTTCCTTCAGTTTTTTATTTCAACASTGTATTTTCTCCAACACACAAATCCTTAAATTTTAAAATAAATATAGAAGAATAGCATGTAGAATAATATAATACAAAAATAGATTTGAGCTAGCAATGCATGGCTAATTTCTCAAAAGGATAATCACACTAAAGTTACAAGATTGGGTTTTATCCCATGGTTCTGCAATTATATAACCATAAAGAATTTTTGCATGTATTCTTAATATTACAGAATGAGAGCTTGCRATTTTCTGTTCACACAGATGAACCTGTGTAAGTGAGGTAGCATTGTTATTCTGCCTAAATGAAAATATTTGAACATTCATCAAACAGGGAAATACCGTGAGTTTGAGTTGAATGGATTCCAACACATATGTCTTTAAGAGAGATGTTCTTAAATCTCACACACATCAATCTCATTCACCRGAAGACTATTCATCTGAGTGAGGTWTATCTGCACGAAGAAAATTTCACTCARCCTGAGATGTGCTGAATTTATTTCTTAATTAAAGTAAATCTATCCTAGGTAAATATATGTGAATATATTTTCAGTATCTTAACTGAACTCAGGCACAAAAATCATCAGGCAAAATCTAGAGGTCAGCATCCTGTAGAAGAATCCCAAATTTCCGAYAGCTTCTGTTGCTAAGGCCGCAGATCTGCCTTCTGCTGTTTTTGTCTCTGTTGCTGGGGGGACAAAATGCTGCTTCTAAATCCTCTGCTGCAGGTGCATTAATTTAATCTAGCATCACTTTGGAGACAAAGAAACTCTTCTAATGCAAGAGAAGAGAAACTAGGTGCCATGGTGATAAGGATCTGGTAAGATGCTTAAGCAAACTAAGTTACACCTGCTACAGTGATAGCAGGTGCATACCATTGGTACAGGCAGCACTTCCCTATCAGAAAAGAGTAATTCCAGACAAGGAAGGAGAAATTATCTAAACCAGAACATCAGGTCACTGATGCTTAAGCCATATAAAGCTAGATGAATGGAATCAACAACAGATAACTGGCACGAAGTGGGAAAATTGTGTTGCTAGCTGAATGAGCTCAAGATGCATCCAATCACGTGGCTCATATCTAAGATGTTTACCAAAGAAGGRGCTGGGAGAGCATTTTAGACAGAGTGATTTGTCTGTCTACCAGATTATGATAATTCTTCCAGCCCCTCCTCTGTTCTTTCTAACTGTTAATGAAATACATAATTTTTGTCTCTGAAYGGAATTAATAAAAAGCATTCTATAGTAAGTCCATCTAAAACCAGACAACTTAACCTCTCTCCCTACATATTGCAGAACAACTCTACTCATTAAAGAGTGGCATCCATATGAACATTCAAAGTAATCACTCTAAGGATAAACCTTAGCCTTTTGAGTATTAATTATTAAAATTTGCCTATCTCTTTAATTCCATCTTTGTTATTCAAACAGCGTGTTTGGACTATGCTTTGAAACATCTGGATGATCAAAGGTTACAGATGCTGTGTCACCAGTGATTTAATTTTTAGCCCATTTTCCTGAGAAAATAGGGCTTATGAGAAAGCCTTGCTGCTCAGTTTATCCCTCTGCTCCTCTTTACAACATAGCTTTTAAGATAATTAGCACTTGCATTTTGAAAGGGAAGCAGAAGATATTTATATTTCTACAGTTCTAATGAAAAATAGCAAACAAATAGTGGAGCAAACTCCAAATTCATGACTCCAGAAAAGGACAGGGAAGCAGAATTTTGTTGTCTCACTTTTTATTTGGCAGCAGTGGTTCAGTCAGTTGCATGTTGTACTGTGGCAATTGGTACATGCATAGCTCCAAGCCAGCCAGTGTTTTTTGGGAAGGAGAAAAAGAGATGGAAGCACAATAGGCTTGATAATGAAAGTGGCAGTGGGTTGTTCAGGGGAAAGAAGAWCAATAAACAGCAGGAACTTCAAGTTTCAATAGATGCATTGCTTATGGAAAAAAACATCTCCTGTCTAAAGTCAAAGAAAGAACGTRAGCACAGGCAAGAGGGTGTGCAATTTAGAGGAAAAATTGTAAATTACAGAAACTGTAAATTGTGTGATTATTCTACCTTCTCAGGTTATATAAAATACATTTTAAATTGATCTTTGAATATGAGAATCATATTCAGTAAGTAAACAAATGGAAGACTTTTGTGATAACAAAATACTAATTTAATTTCTGAACTTAAACAGAAAATAACACTAATTTCTCCATCTAAATTATTCTCAAAATTGASATTAATCTGATTAATCAAACAAAATGAACAAATAAGTATTTTTAAAAAATGTTTTGTACTTTGATTACCTTTTGCATTTTTGCAGTATCCAAGGATTTCACTATTCTGCTGAAGTGTTGGAGACCAATCTCTTCCAGTTGAAAAGTAGCTAGATAACAGATAACTATCAAAAGGTACATACATTTAAAATGCAGCAGGCAACTCTAAGAAATCTATACCCTATACTCAGCATACTCTGGGATTTAGACTGTTCCCTTAATTTTGAACAATTTTGATMGCAAATTTTTCAAAATAGTTTGGTTTTTTATGTTTTCAGAGAGGATAGATCTTACTCTTCTGTTCCAAATTCATAGTTTATTATACATAACAACATTCTAGATTAAAAAAAAAAAACCAAAAAAACATAAAATTGAATATTTCTAGTATTTATTTTGCTTTTTTTCCCAAGTGACCATTTTGCCTAAAATGCTGTGACCTTTGTTTTTATTCTGAACTGGAATAAAATCAAGTTTTCAAATTGTGACATTTCAAACCTGAATCTTGTACCCTCTATGGCAAGTGCCCAGTTCAATGATCTTAGAGGTCTTTTCCAGCCTAAATGATTTATGATTCTATTCCATGATACAAAAAAAGGCACAGTCAGTACAGTGAAATTTTAGTTGACCTGTAAAGTTCATGGGCTCCTGTATCAGCTTTCATTTGTCCACACCTGCTTTGGTCAACCAGGCTTAACTTATGGTGCAGTGTTTTGGCTGCCACCAAACAGTAATGAKAAAATCAGTGAATTCTGACCAATGTGCTGCAGCCAGCTCCGTGTATCTTTAGGCTTCAATCTCATGTGCTTTAGTACAGCAACGTATTTAATCAGTCTTAGCAGAATGTACATTTATCTCCTACAAGCTTTATTAAATTCAAATCTGCTCACACATAGCAACAGCCTTTATAAGCAGCTTTGATCATTTAAGTGTCAATGCAGCTTGGCAAAGGGAATCACAAGCAGCTTAAAAAAATGTAAGCCAATGACCTTAGACTCTCAACTTGTTGATAAAGGAAAATTTTCTGTGCCTACCCTCTGCCTATGATTAATGGAGGCTTTTGAGTGGACCAGTCCTGACAATCCAATTATAGCGACACTCAGCTTAAAGGTATAATTTATGTGCCCCAGACAATGAAAAACATGGCTCTGGAGAAAAGGAGACAATGAAGCATTACCATTTAGCATAAACTCAATACACTAATAATTTCATCCTTGACAGTTTAGGCTYCCTTTTGTTTGTTGTTTGATTTAGATTTCTGTAATTTTCCAGATAGTGACAGAAGCAACCAGAATTGCCATAAAAATTTAGTCGCTTTTCAAACATAAAATGTTGATATATTTATATCAGGTAAATCTTCTTGGTATTTTTCAACCACTTTGAATTAAGTTGACTTTCAATTATACTCACAAAGATTCAGAAGTTATCTGACTTAGAGAACCAGTGACAGGGATATTTGTGATTCCAATTTATTTAGGGACTTAATAGATCAACCTCAGCACAGGTGTATTAAATAAATAACACAAATATTTCTAAAGTAATTTTTAATGTACTTCTCAATACCTGAAATAACTTTGGGAGTAGTACCCACCCTAATTAACTAGATGGTACTATCAGGTATAATTATATCATAACTGATTCTAACCAAATAACTAATAAAATKAAAATAATTGACCTCACTCCTGGAGACAGAGAGAAGTCTGTCTATTTATGTCAGTGTGATGGTCAGTAACAAAGAAACCCATGAAAGGATAGAGACAGTTGTGTCTAGTGCTGTGAGATGTGCTGTGCTCCTCAGCACACAGAGCTTTGTTACACAGTTTTATATCTGAATGGCAGAGGTATTGGATTGCATAGAAGAGAATAAAGGGAAATCACTGAAGAACATTTTTTAAAGGGATGGTTAAACTTCCAAGATGCTTCTTCCGGCCACTGATTCTGTTTTCCACCTGTTTTACCTAACTTTCTCAGGTAAAATTCCAGTTAATATCTGTAAGAGTTCAGACTAAATAACAAAATCAGGTTTTATACTTTACATCAGAAAAGTAATTGGAAAAAGTTCTTTACTTCACACTGCACTAGGCACAATGACAATGCTTTCAACATAATATAAAACCAAGATCTACACTAGTTAAATGATATTTTTTAAAGTTTTGTTGCAAACACATTTGGCATTGTAAAAAACAACTTACCTRTATAGAGATTATGGTCAGAAATTGGGCAGTATCTCCCGTCCTGAACATAAAAGGCATTGACTACTACATCCAATATGGATTTATATTCTGTGCATCCYGCTAGTGTATCCAATACAAATTTTTCTTCTGTCTCGTTAAGAGTCTAGCGAGATACAAAATGAGTAATGATTAATGTATTCTGGAAAGAAAATGTTAGTTGTGTAGAAAAAGTACAATCATTTTTAAATAACTGGAAAATGAACAATTAATACCAGTGCCTTTGGTAGGGCTGCTGCCCTTCTAATGCTATCAAATAAGGGCAGTCCTAGCAAACTAATGGCCCTTGTTAAGTAAAATGTAACTTTCTCCAATGTTAAATGTTCATTTTATCTGCTGACATATGCATTTAGTTAAAAGACCTTGATGTGTGAATGTCAGCCATTGATGCAAAGAAAATCTGAAGTCTCTGAGCTGTGAGCAATGATTAACTTAGTCAGCAGCMTGAGAAAGTTTCAGTAAGAGTTTGGTTATCCCCCAGGAAACCTCGTCTTTGTCAGTGAAGTCTGTGCTGCTTAGGGAGACTAAACGGACAGGAAAAGCTGGGCAGAGATTATGGAAAAGACTCTTAACTGCTACTGAAACCCAACTTTGGAGGATATAACTAATTTAATCTAAACCTGTGAATGCCAGGATTCTTTTTACTGCAGTCTGTTTCTTATCCAGCTCTATGCTCTTGGTCAGTCATAATGTTTATGCAGCATCCCAAGAAAACAGAGAGTCAGATGCTCACTGTCTTCTGGATCCTACACCATAATCCCTTAAAAATACATAACCTATGGAATATCTGCTACTATATGAGATCAACTTCTTGTATAAACCACCTTTTAAATATTGCAATAAAATCTGAGGGCCAGAACAGTTTATTATTACATGAACTGAAAATGGACGGCTGAACTATGACAAAATAACAAACAATAATGATCCTTCGATTTAAGGAGGTTAGACAAGAAGCCAAGAAAAAAGGCTGAGTGCATCTTCTGAAAACATGCAGTCCATATTTGATGTATGATCTCCCCCGGAGCTCTGAGGTGTCGGAACAATTGAACTGCAATAATATATCTGATGAGACCTTGCCTAATAGGCTGTCTGCTACCCTCCTGATTGTTTTATTTCTCTAATGTGATTCCTTTCTAGTTTATGGGTATTATTAGAGGCTGCTGGATGGAACTCCAKGAGTTTTCTGATGTATGACACTACACAGGGCTTTGAGATCGAGCAAATACAGGGCAAAACCTTAAAATTACCATTCTAGTATTTAAATGTAAAAATTATGCAGAAGAATTCAAAGTTTATTTTCTCAGGTTGTCATTCAGAGCCAGCATAATTTTATTTCAATACTCCTGCTCAAAAGTCAGGTTTTGTTCCTTCTAATTTGTGTATCATCACCAGAAAAAAAAAGAGGAAAGAGACTGAACAAATCTTAAAATATGCAAAAAAAAAAAAGCAGGGAAGGATGGACTCTATCTTGCTAAGCACTGAGGATTCTTGAGAGGCACGCAGTTCATTCCAAATATGCCTTTTTGGATGAAGATTTATGGAACTTCTTTCATAAAACAAAGAAAATCCATAAATCTAAGCTCCCACTAAATAACAAAATATCTATGTATCATATTTGATATACCTAAGAATTCACCACAAAAGGGTAAAAAACAAATCTAAATAACTGAATGGCAAAGTGAGAGAGGATATAATTCCAGTGAAAGCAGGACTGTGATTTTGAATCTAAAACAATTGCTTCCCTTGAGCAAATTGTGTTGTTAAAGAAGAAACTGMAGAAAATAGTAGCTCTGGTAATAAACACCAAGTCCATAGTAAAACTGGCCAAGCCTGTTGGAAATAGGCCCAACAAAAGCCCCAAAGAAAACCCTCTCAACTACTTCTGCTAGAAAGCTAAAATTTCAACAGTTTTCAAGATCTTTATTAGATTAGAATCTTTGCATTCACATTCTGTGTACTTTGATATAAGGTGCTATGGCAAACCTRTGCTTTTCAAATATGCTTTAGAGAGATGGCCAAAAGTAGACAAACAGGTAACAAGAGGGCACCACCTGTGCCCAAATCTCTCCTACAGTGGAGACTACAGCATAAAAATGCAATTGCCTGTCCACATTTACTCTACTGTTACAGCTCTGAGTTAACAAGTCAGTCAGAAGTGTCAGGATGAACACAAAAGTTGTTACTCTTGCTTACACCTTGACCAAGAATGTACATAAGCACTACAAGCAAGAGGGTGGCAGCGGTGCAGCCTGGGGACAGCTCTGCCCCACAACATCAGTACAGATTGGCAGTTCTGAGGACCACAGGCCAAAAGGTCTTGTCATGAAACATAATGTGTTGAATCTGTTCTCAGCCACAGAAGGTACTAAATGTTTGGTTTCTCTGTGTGAAAATCGAGAATGGTTGAGCAGCCTGCAGCTGTGTCACCTAAGGAAGTGATCTCATCACTACTCAATCAACTAAACMAGACTGGGCAGGAGGAGAACTTGGATGAGAAATCCCAAAGGTGAGCCAGTTGTTGGTTAAGCCCTGCAGATAATCTGATGAATCAAAACTAGAGCCAGTGCTTTAAACCAGTTAGGATACTCTCTGAATAGAAAGCACATTGTGTCCTCTACAAATGGCATCAAGGGTATTTACAGTTTATCTGTGTATCTGAAATAATAATGGCTTTGGGAAAAGAATGTGTTGGGGAGGTGCAATTTCTAGCACTAATTCCTACATGGGGCTTTGTGCTGCACTTTATGTCAATGGRATGTATTTCAGAGTGGGTCAAGTGATCTTGAAATGGTATAGTATGACAGCTTGTATGTTTATAGCACCTTTYGTATGAGGATTAAAAACACTTTACTAGCATTAATTGTACTAAATGAGATTCCTTTTGGCTAATAAAATTTTGTAAATTCAGGAAGTGTGGCATGGAGCAAGTAAGAGATTTGCCCCAGGTAATACATTAAGTCATTGGTGCCAACAAGAAATAATAAATCCTWATTTGTGAGCATTTATTCTGTCCAYCAGAGCAACTTCTTACCTTTTCAAGTATACTTGAATCACAYATTTCCCTGAAACAACTAGCAGTTAGCTAAGTTTGCAAGTATGTGTGAGCCCTTCAGCATAAGAAAGGCCAGATAATTTACAGGTCAAAGTAACACATGCAGTGATCATTTTCTGTTACAYTGAATATTAAAAATATGRGAAGACAAAACAGATCTTGAACAATTACAGAATGTGAAAGTATTCTCTCYATGGCATTGAATTTCAGCTTTTCTGATTACTAAGTGTTTAAGTTGTAAAAAAAAGATTCTGTCTGAAATTATCCTGAGTGATCCTGGGACAAAAAATGTGGTTCTTGTCTAATTATGTGCTGACTGGTGTTAGCTACCCCTTTTGGGAAAACCCTAACACCTATAGCCTGCTTCCATGGACATATTTTTCCTGCTCTCTGACACATAGCTGTAGCTGGGAATCAGTCAAGTTTTCTCAGGGAGAGAAGCGACAGTAAGAAGGGCTTTGAACACAATTTCCATCATGGGTTGGTACAAAAAACAGCATTAATTCAACGGAGAAATACCCACAAAAGACAAGCTTTGCCACTGTGGGTGTATCATAATAAGGCTGATTACAGTGGGACCTGTTTGAAGGGGCCAGAGAGATCAGAAAAGGAGAGAAAGAAAAGCTCTCTCTCTGGAGAGAAAGAAGGAAAGAAATATCAGCCATGCTCTGTCTGAGACTTCTCAGGCTAAGGATATAGTTTAAGTGAAACAAACATTTTAGAAAGAAGGTATTATTTGATGAAAAGATAAAATAGCTTTCACCTCTTGAGAGAACTGTGCAATAATATGTAGTGAACTCCCTTCTTCTAGGCAGAATGTGCACACTTTGCAGATAGAGTCTGATTAGTAGCACACATATCTGAGTGCTTCAGATATCAGTGCTAGTCCTCTCCAAGGGTCTAATCAGAAGACTATGAAAATGAAAGAAAATATTCCTACTGACGTAACCRGGGTTTGAATCAGTCACCAGAACCCAGTCTTCTTTCTCTCTGAAGTCAGTGGTAAAAAAAWCCCAGGGATCTTCAAAYGTAAGTAGGAGAATATCCTGTTTTTACTATTCACAGTCTGTGTTGCAGTCACAAGCTAGTATTTTTTATCTTCAGGCAGACAATACTGACCAATGCTGTACTAAGAGACAGTTAACATAATTTTCCCTTCTACTTAATCTTAAATCCCAGAATACTGCAGAAAACTCAGATTCTATCCTTTCCTTAGAAAGATCCTAATCTGCATTTATGTCAGTAGCTAATAACACAAATTAGACCAATATAATTTAGTATAATTTTTTTCCAAATCTATCATTCTAACATTACATTGTCTTCATATTTAAAACTAAATCTATGACTTTTGACATTTGTGGATTTTACTCACAGTTGAGTAAAATCAGTTGAGTGGGCATGTGTGAGACACAGCTGAACYAGCACAAACGAGAACTATGAAGAGTTGTGCCAAATCACACCATGTTCTTGTGAAATGGGAARCTCATGAACAGTTCATCTTGCTATCAACACGAGAGGTATAAAGGAGCAGAGCAATGAATTTGGGGTGGCAGTTCTGGTTTTACAGAAATAAGCTTTTCTGTARCTGGGATGTTTGTAAGAAGGTCAATATGATGGGTCTGATCCTGTAACTTTAATTGAAGCAAATCATTCCACTGAAAATAAAGTTATTTGCATAGAGAAAGGCACAAACATTGCATGTGTTAAAATCTGTCTCTTGTTATCACAGCAAAAGCTTGATTCTAACAGTCACAAGGAAGAACAGTAACTGGCATGCTTCAGTTAGGTACAAAATTTAATCTTTTTTCAAAATGAGCAGATGCAGTCCATATCTATCAATAGTCTAATGAAAGGATATCCTTTATGCCACATGCATGGATGAAAGAACACTTTGGACATGGATCATTTTTGATAGATTTAAGTGAAGAATGCTYAATAAAAAGAAGGGGGTTTAGTACACAAGAATGAAGATATTATCTGGATGGCATCAGTCTGGTAAAAGGAGTATTAAAAAGCATTTAGGAAGATAAACAAGGAGAAGTAATCTGGCCATTCAAATGAAGAGCAACAGGAACAGATGCAAATTTGAATGAATGTGTAACAATTWAAAGATCTGAGACAATTATTTTAAGCTAATGTGTTATTCAGGATAATTCAAATTGAATTATTTTTTAATAGCAACAAGGTCACAATACTGAAGCAAAAACATTTAACGTACTTATTTGTTTTTAGGAGGTTTGAGGRAATAATATGATTCTTCATGATTGAAGGTGAGAGCTTGTTTGTTGCWATTAGGAATCATCCATCATATTCCTAATGAATCTATGTTGTTATTGAAAATATATGCAGTGAAAAACAAGTCCAATATTATGTTATAAACACTGTAAATTGCAATACAATAAACATGAAGACTCCAAATAACTAAATTATAACTCAAAGCATAGTTTTCTTCCTGGAAGAAAATCAAGTCTGATCATTGACTGAGAACAATAAAAACCAATTCTTTTTATGATGTAAAGTTTATATGTAGCAGAAATAAAATGTATGGAGTTTAACATGTCTAGACTGATTTTGATCCTAACACTCTAATTAGAGGAAACTGTGTTATTCATCTCATTATTCAGTAACTTAAAAGCCTTCCAGATTTCATCTCTTCTTCTCTGAAAACAAGAGGCTAATAATCAGTGAGTTTTCCTAACTCCAGTTCTGTACAGAAGCCTGAACTAGGAGTTAGAAGATAAGAACTGGGCTTGGAATGTGTTTTCCTTGCATCCTGGGTGGCCTTTAAAGGATGATGTTCTCTCTTGACACCTTGGTTTTGAACACTGACAACTACCTGGCATGCAGCAATTTGTTTATAAATTTCCATCATACAAAAAAAATTCTATCTTTATATACACAGCAGTTCAGATCTGRACTACTGTCAGAGTAATAGTTTACCTTTCTTTAATCTCACTTTCTTTTKCTTTAGCACTAATTTTCAGATCTCCTAATTGTGTATTGAAACACTGAGTGGTTGCAAAGTGCAAYGAGTGAAAAATGTATCCCACTGGTTATTTGATACGGTATCTGTTTGATCTGCCTCAATTACACAGATGCAGGGAGAGATGGGTGCTTTTTCAAAGAAAAGGGGATTAGACGTGCAGCTATCACTGCTGTAAATGGGCTGTGTAAAGCTAAATCCCACATACAGCTAGAAAGAGCCACCTCTGGAGAGCAGTGTGTAATGCCATCATTTCCCTGCAAATAAAGATAGGAAACTGCTTATCTCATGTACACCAATGTAYGTGCAGGGTAATGCTTCAGATTTTGGGCAGTCCCGCTGGAATAWACTCAGAATCAGACTGTACACCCAAAAGTTTTCTGAAGAGATTTCTGTCTCAAAGCTTGAAATAAGATTTCCTACACTGGGAGAATATGTTCAGGTGGAATACTGATATTTAAATAAACTTATAAAGATGCATGAAGAAATTAATAATAATCAAGAGGTTGCTTCCACTTCTGCTGAAGTTCATGGACAACCTTCTATRTAATTTAAAAGGAATAGGCTGAGAGCAGCTCACATGGCCTGATACATGTAACAGATTTTTGACAGAAACTTTCAAATTTCCAGGTTTTTACCTTATTATTTGGAAATATTAAAYAATTTCAAACCAAATGCAGGGAAACAGCTTGGGATGTATTTTCAAGGTAGCACACAGGGGTCAGCAGTGCCTTACAAATTTGGCCTTTTTCTTAYGAAAATCCATGCACATTTTACCAAGTGAAAATACCCACTTGCATGTGTTTTGTGTGAATTTAAAGTGTAACAGTAAACTACTTTAAAGACTGTGTGCCCTCAACATGCCCAGCACAGGGCAGGCAGTGCCAGTCTCACCTATCTTCTCTCTGGCATCTGCCTCTTWTGGGTTTCAGTTTGAAGAGAGAGAGATTTCTCATTTTTTTAGGTACTGTAGAGATTGGAACTGAATGTGCAAGAACTTTTGAGGTGAGCAGAACAAGACCAAAGAGGTGATCAGGACTTGCTGCACAGTGACAATAGTACTGGAATCAACCACTTGGAGAGATGGAACTGGGACAGGTTAAATAAGGATTCCTGTGCAAGTAAACTTGAGGACAAGAGAAAGGACCGGGACAGAAAGATGACAGAGCATAGAACAGAATTCAGTTTATCTTTCTCTGCCATCCACCCAATATTTGGCTAGCAGAGTATTCCAAAACTGTAGAGTATAGCCATTGTGTACTGTCAAAATACAAAAATGTCTACAGTCTTTATGAAAGACCAAAAGTATACTATTTTGCACAATCATGTATTTTGACTTTTATTTTGATTATTTATGTAAATCTATGTGCATCTAGAAATTAAAAAGAAAATCTTGCTGAAGATTGACTGTGCTCTGAACTGTGTCACCTTTGCAGTAGCACAGTGAAACCAACAGGAACCTGCTGGATTTTGACCAGAATATTCAACAGTGACTGATGGTATACTTAGTAAAAGAYCTAACACAGAAATCTATGAATTCCYTTTTACTATCATTTGCAAAAGCAAGTATATTTTCAACCCAATGGCTTCAACCTGTTCTATTTCACACCTCTTTCTTTTTTTACATACATTCATATTGTAAAGTGCATCATTTTAAAATATGTTTGTTTGCTCACTTTCACCTACTTTCCTGTTCCTCGGTTCACCAGATATTTTTACTGCTTTAATTTGCAAGGATTCCCACAAGAATGGTCTTATGCTGCTGGTAAACAGTTGACAGGGATATTTGGATCAAGACAGATTGTSCCTTCCAGACTCCTTCCCGCAGGACTGCATCCAACTTCCTTTCATAACATATTCCCATTTATCATCTACACAAATAAGAACCCTAAACTTCAGTCTAGGATGCTGGCCTCTCTCYGTGACATTTCCTTGTCGCTGTTGTCAGTTTAATTTCAACAGTGCAAAGACAAAACTTCAGTGCTCTCATGCTACATCTTTCCTCAATTACTGGTTCTATTGCCACCCTGCCTGTCAGTCAAGCCTACAGCTCCAGAGGTCAATTTTCATGCAGATTATTCCCTGGGATATCATCAGCAGTTTATGTGCACATCTTCTTCATCTTTCTGAAGAGTAGGTTTCAAATAGTACTTTCCTATTGCTTCATAGCTAAAAATCTAAGGTASTGTCTCAGAATTTTCTATTTTCTTGAAATAAACTTCTCTTTCGTGGGTTTAACTAACCCAATCTTAGTAAATCAACCATCTGGAATGCTATTGTTAAGTTCATCCTGCTAGTCCATTGATTTGACCCACTTACTCCACCTACCATCTCACAGTTGATTCTAGCACATAAAACTAAAGCTGCCTGTCAAGATGCTTCAAAAATCAGTTCCATTCTGCCTCTAATTTCTCACTCTTTACTGAYGTCTTCCCCATTTATGATCAGCAAAGGATGCCCATCTCCTAATTTCCTTTATTAGATTCCCAAGGAAGTAATTTTGTTTTATTTCAATCAGTTCCTACATACACTTATATTGCTCTAAAATCCGCTTTATTCTGACAGAGGTTTTGTTCTGCAAAATGTCCTTGGCTCCTCACAGTTCAAGTGACAATGTGTGGTTGTCAGAGGTACTTATTTTGAGGATCTGGAACTTGACAAGACTGGCATCACAGCAGCTCCTGCAGCCCCTGCTACTGGGGTGCTGAACTCCCTTGAACATGTTCTGGAATGACCTGTGTGTACTGTGTTTTTATTTTGAGGGAAATAATCTAGCCCAAGATTGTTTGTTTCACCAGGAACATCCCCAGSCAGGTGAACAAGAGGGTAAGGAGCATATTTTATGGAGGTCATCAAGAAGTTATCAAAGAACTAAACRAGACACCTCAAATACCACATTAGAAGACATAAAGACTCTCAACATCAAAATAGAATAAAGGTAACCATTATGAATGAAACATACARTGTTAACAATGACTGGAATCTGACTCCACTGTTAGGGGATGGAAAACTATTAACCAATTAAAAGTTTCATAGAATAGAAGATTGTAACTTGTAGAAAAGTCAAGTGTGATCTACTACATACGTAAGTCAGTAAAAACGTAAATATAGAGCTGTGTCTTGTAATTACTCTTGGAATCTGGCTCTTCTAATTTTTGTCTGGTCAGTAGACAACATGAGGTTTGCTATTTTGTCATGCTGCTGGCATGGGACAAACAGGCATWAATCTAGCCTGTGATTTAGAGCCAGGGTGTTAAACAGGATGCAAACCGATGGAAGTTTCTGCATGGGTTAGTTAATACTTGCTAATTGGTAAATGACCAAGCCTGAAAATCATGTGTACAAAAATGCTATAATATTTTTAGGATCATATACCTATTATGAAACAGAAAAGAAAGAAGTGAATTTTTCATGATGAATTTTAATCATCCATTTGGTRCTGAAACAAAGCTGAATTTTATATAAACATACATCTTACTTTTTACTTTCTTGGATAAATACTGTATAGTAAGTAACCTGAAACTAGCCCAGAGAAAAGATTTTGGCTTTGCCTTTGGCCTCAGCTATCGTCCCTGTCCTTCCCCTCTTGAAAGGGTTTATTATGAAACTTTAGATTCATGTTTCTCTAATGAAGTTAGTGCTTCTTTTGTCTTTGTATCACCTTTCCTAGGGTGAGAAGAACAGTGATCTKAAGACTCATTTTTGTAAGTATTTATTTTGGCAGCAGTGGTAGCTGAATTTATCTGCTCTCTGCCCAGTGAAAAATGATTATTTTGACCCTGGATCAGTTCCCCGATGTAATTCAGGATATGATTACACAAAGAGTTTTGTCAGTACTACAAGGCAGGAGGGGAGGGTCACAGAGTAGGGGTCTGAGTGGCAGCCATTTAAGAARGCAAGTACCCAAAGAATGGGTATGGAGCCACTGCTCAGCCCCTGGCTTTCATATCTAACCTGCAGTTTTATATTCTTGCAGTCATTTGTATTTATGCAAAATCAACAGCAAACGATTATCTAACTGGAATAGCAGTGGTTTACACCTTATTGTCAGAAGGGGAAATGAGCACTGGAGCTACATGGCAGTGTGGAACCAGAGCTCCTACAATGCCGTTTGATCACACATGGCACACACAGACAATAGCAGTCCAAACAGTATTACTMTCTTCCCTTAGTGATTTGCTAAAGCTGATTCAGCCCACTAGCTGCCTCAGCACAAGTCAGGGCRACACTGAGGACAAAGACATGGGAAGAGGTGACAGACTATGGTCAGGACAGGATGGGAACTGCKTCGGCCAGAACAAATTGGCAAATCRTGGTCTGGTTAYTTGCAGTATTAAATCATAATCTGGTAGGTGATTTATTGCCACTGCCCTTCTCTCCCACTGTTCTGGTGGTCACTTATGTCCTCAAAGCAAGAATACCTGATCCTGAGACTCAGCTTCTGAACTGCATTTGTACATCCAAATGGGTCATGCTGTCAGAAACTTCTGCTTGGGAGGAAGAAGGGAATAAGAAACTACAAAACAGCTTAGTCAGAAGTGGAACAGAAGTTTTCCCTATCACTATCTGATCCATTTTAGAAGGTTGTTGCTTTTTTTTTTTTATTGTTGCTATCCAAGCGGTTTTTCAACCCCTCTGATCTTTACTGCCTTGTTTTGTGGTGATAACCATAAGAAATGTGGACTTTACTCATGAACRAAAAATGTCACTGTAAGAAAAATCAATGAGAGCTACAACAACATGTTAAAAACCAGATACCTTTACATTTAAAATCACACAGTAACCAAGTAAACTGTATWAGATGAGCTGAAACTTAATATACCTGCAACATTGTAGATGATTCATTCAAGAAATCCTCCGGGCTCTGATAYTCAGGGTTATATTTGTCAAGCTGCTGCACTATTAGTGCAATAAGTTCTGTATGGCTGACCATCTTCACCATGGAGAATCCTATAAATACAGAAAAACATTACTTTTTCATRCCTCCTTCATTTGTGGCATAATGCATGATGATAAGCTCATGCAGAAGTTACATTGCAGTAAYGTAGAAGAGAATGTTTAGGTCAAGCTTTCAAAATCACAGTTACTCAGCATGGCTGACAGGAGAAATGAAAAATCAAAAAATAGAATATGTARTTACATATAGCAATTGTCTCAAAATATCTTAAGGGTAAATGGTTCCYGCACCAGGTYATTTCACAAATATAATTTAAGATAATATAGAGAARAACATGAATTTTTGCCTGTGTGYCATACAAATCTTCCCAGTSCGATGCAACAGAAAGCAGAATTTTAGTCTTAAATCTCATCACATGTTGCTGTCAACAGCCTGTTTTTGAAAAGCAACAAAAGAATAGGAACAGAGAGGAATTATAAGGAAGCAATGAGTGTTGGTCAGCAGGCTGGGCCRTGATCACAGCACTTCAGTGGTCTGGGCCACTGCCAAGGTTTCTGAAGGCACAGCAAGTGAGTACTTGTTATGTTTGATGCTTTGCTTATGAAATGACTGGATTTTGTTGATCACAAATGATGTCTGAGAATGTGTAGGACTAGTTACCTTAATTTTAAAGTTCAGATGACAAGAACTATAATGAATTTGTTCCTAAACATGCACAACATGCACATGTTGTTGGGTTTAAAAGACCAATGACAGCAACTATCAGGCCTSAAAGTTATTAATCTGATTTAGCAATTGGAAGAAAATGAGGACAAAAGTAACTTTCCATGGTGAAAATAAAAATGTATTTTTGAAAATAGTTCTTGTATTTTATACATCATCATATTTTGATGTTAGAAAAGAATGCTTGATCTAAATGATTCATTCCCACTGGGGCAAACATAATTTATTTCTTGCTTTAAAATATTATAATAACATTTCCAGACACAGTAGTATTGTAGTCTGCCTTTCAGCACTACCTTACTCAATAATAATTGCCTAAGTAGCACTTTTCATTACTAATTTCAAAACACTGAAASAAAGAGTCTGTGATTATGTTCAATATAATAATTTAGGTACCTCTTATGATCAAGACAAAATGTACAAATAATAATAAAAAAAGTCTAGCAAAGCAGGGTTGGATCAGGACAAGGGATRGCAAATACAGAAAGAGGCACAGGGGAGTCAGTGTTACTCCATTCCTCTGAGAGTCATTCATTTCTCAGGTAAGAACCTGCCAAATTTCTTACACTCACCAGGGATTTTGGATGAGCAAGAAAGATATATCTCTGTATTCAGGCTGAATCATAATTCAGGTTCCAACAGCTCTACCAGGTAACAAWCGCTTTTTTCTTCTGGTGCAATTGTAAGAAATTTGAGTTCTCATGCTCTGATATTCACTCTCCCCCCAAATAACAACCATTAATCCCAAAAGCTGGAACATGAAAACTAAGGTGTATAGTAATGCCTTTAGATCTCTGGACATAGTCCTTAATAGGAAAAACTCCACTTCTGATTRAAGAAGCTGCTATTATTATTGTCAGTGTTTAAAAACATACACATCAGGAATAAAATTCTTTTGGTGTGATATGCACCCTTATTTCCACACAGTYAGTTGGAAAAAATACTCTCATTTCTATGTATAAAAATGATATAAATTTATACTGTGTATAAAATGATAGAAATTTTGCATTATCAGCTCTAGATTTCAGTTAAAGGAGGTGAGAACCTGACTTAACCYTTTTTTACAGCAGAGCTCGGAGGTATTTTGAAAGCAATTACATAGGATAAGACTGGCCACAATTGTAGGGATTGGTTTCAATGACCTGAAAGGTTCTTTCAGGTTTTGCATCTGCTCCAATGTTCTTGGCCTAGAAAGACTGAGATTGCATTTCCTCTGATAAAAGCTGTTCTTAAAAAGAGCTGAACTAAGCCTCCCTGAAAAATTCAGACAGATCAGATGGAAAATGTTCGAGGAACCTAATTTTAATTTGCATGTACTTCAATGTTTTACATACCTACTACGAGTGTTTTCCTTGACATGACACAGTATTTTTTATCTATTATCTTACTGAACTTTACAATTAAATACTTATTATACAAAACCTTCTGCAAAAAAATTTTATTATATTTATGAGGTAGGTTAGGAAATGGACACCACGGCTGGCTACTTGCCCAAAAATTCAGGGAGCAAAGCCCAGCAACCCTGTCCACAGTGGAACACATGCCCTGTTGATCTTTACTATTGTACTTACAAACACCTAATAAATATGTGAAAGAGGGTAGGTTTAGAATTAGATATTAGCGAGAAATTCTTCSCTGTGAGGGYGGAGAGGCCATGGCACAGGTTGCCCMGAGAYGTTCASGATGCMCCATCCCTGGAARTATCCAAGGCCAGTTCGGACGGGGCTCTGAGAAACCTGGTACAAGGTGTCCCTGCCCAAGGCAGGGGCACTGGAAATAGATGGACTTTAAGGTTCCTTCCAAACCAAACCATTCTGTGATTCCATAATATGAAAACAAATGAGCGAAGGAATTACGCGGCTGCCCAGGGCACCCGCCACTTTCACGCATCAGGAATTGCACACGGCTTTCTTTGCGGAGGTGTCACGTACGGCCACATCTGCCGCTCCCAGTCCCGTTCTTGGCTGTCCCCGCCGCTCCCGGTCCCGTCCCTGGCTGTTCCCAGCGCTCCCGGTCCCGTTCCTGGCTGTTCCCAGCGCTCCCGGTCCCGTTCCTGGCTGTTCCCAGAGTTCCCGGTCCCGTTCCTGGCTGTTCCCAGCGCTCCCGGTCCCGTTCCTGGCTGTTCCCAGCGCTCCCGATCCCGTTCCCGGCTGCCCCTCCCGGCACGGGCCGTCCGTGTCCCGGCGCGGTGCCTCCGCCCTCAGGGAACCAGCGCGCGCCGTTTCCAAGGGCCGCGGGGGCTGCTGGGAGCTGTAGTTCTGCCTCGAGACAGCCTCAGTGTTGCGAAAAGGCGCCACTAGGGACGCGGAACTACACGCGCAGAGAAGAAAGATGGCGGCGGTTGTTTGCGGCCGTTGCCAAGGAGCTCGTTGCGCACCTCCCCGATGTTTCCGCTCACGGGCAGCCAGCGRTCGGTGACCCGCCAGTTGCCGGGGCGCAGTCAGCGCTGGCGGGCACAGGCAGAGCCTGCGATCCCCGAGTGGACGCGCGCCCCGCGGCCCGCGAGAAAACTACAACTCCCGGCATCCACTGCGCCACGGCGCTCTCCTGGGCGTGGCCTGAGCTGCGCGCAGTCTTCCCGCCCCCTCCGCGTGTTACGCAAATAAGCAGCCGGGTGGGCGGGGCGACTGCGCGGCCCCGCCCCTGGCCTCACCCGATTGGGCGAGGAGGGGCGGGCGCGGGGGCGGTGTCGCGCATGTGCGGTGSGGTGGCGCTGCCGCCGGCCGCGCAATGTTTTGGGGGCGGTCGGGGCGGCGCGGAGCGCGCGGAGCCGCCGGACGGTCCCTGCGCTGACGGGAGCGCCGGCGGCCGCTCCGCGGGAGGAGAACGCGGCGGAGTGGGAGGAGAACGCAACCCGGCGAATCCTCYCAGCGAGGGAGACGGCTCGCCCCGGTCCTCTGAGCGGCGCGGGTGGGGAGCCGGCAGCCCCCGTGGCAGCGGCGGCGGCAGCGGGGTGTCAGCGGCCGCGGTGATGATGAACAGGTTCAGAAAGTGGCTGTACAAACCCAAGGCAAGTTGCGAGGAGCCGCCGCTGCCCGGCGCGTCTCTCCGGGGTCACCCTCACCCCGCGGATGGAAGTCGGGACGCGGATCCCGGCGGATCCCGGCGCGCAGCCGCGGGTCGCTCCGCGCCGGTCCCGCCACCGGGAGATGCCRTGAGGGGAGAGCGGAGCCCGCGGGCGCTCGCGCGAGTCCCGGCGGACGCGGTCGGAGCGCGGCTGCGGGAGCGGCTCCGGCGGCGCGGAGCGCGTCGCCCGCTGCGGCGGGGGATGACAAAGCAGAGCGGGAGCCGCGGGGCTGCTCCGAGCCGGGGGAGCGCGGCTCGGGGCGGGCTTGGGGCTCTGCCCGGCACCGCGGAGGGGCTGCGCAGCTGGCGGCTCTGAGCAGCCGTGCCCGGGCAGCGCTCCCGGCTGCGCTGCGGGCTGCGCGGAGCCCGGAGCCGGGGAGATGTTCGGGCGCTCCGTTGTGCTGTTAACGCTGTGTGTGTGCACCTGGGAACTTTCTAAGTTAAGAGATTTATTGGATGGTGCTCTGTAGGTGTGTATTTTGTGCCCTTCTCGCTTTGAAATTCTTGGAAGGAATCCAAGAATCGCAGTTTGCTTTGCAATGAAATTTTCATCTTCTGGCACGAGTTAAGTAACAACTGTCTGGAGAGTGATCTTGTCTCGCATGTGATGTTCGTATCTTAAATCAAGGACATTACTGGTTTTGAACATCTATAGCATCTTTTTCTTGTTCCTATATCGCAGCAGTGAGTATAGTTACTCACTTTCTGAAGTATTTGATTTAATTTTGGTTCCTGTTGGTCACTATCACCCGGTTTTTCCTATGCGTTAATATCAGTAATAGTGTTGAGTCTCAGTTTGTAAACCTTCCATGTCCTCGGTTCWTTTGGCTGAGTTATTGCCAGTGTGTTGCTGTAAAARAAAAAAAAAAAGCCGAGGTGATGCTGCAAAATAAAAGTTCGTATTATGTTGGCTTTATGGATTTTGCATATAGTCATAACTCTTGAGTATTGCTGAAGAACACATACTTGTCAGATACTGCAGCCAGCAGCTGCCAGGAAGGTAACGTAGAGATTTAGCAACTGAAAATACAGCAACAACTTATATGGAACTGTCATGAAATTTTGGTCTTTCTATGTGTTTTATACAAAGAAAAAACTAAGAGAAGAACASATAATGAATGAAAAGAAATACTAGTAATGTTACATGCAGAAGAAATTTAGCTTTTGATATAGAGGGAATATAGCTTTTTGTCACTATTTTTTTTTAACCAAAGCTCATTAGATGTCACACTGTTTTTCTTTGTAATGGAGATTTCATCTTTTTGTGATAAAATTTGCTTTTTAATGTACCGTCTTTTTGTTATATGGTGTGTGTTTGGTATTCAGGGTCTGTATTCAATCTCTGCTTATAGTTCTGTGGGACTTCTCTGTGGTGAAGGAACTTTTCAAGCCTGTTGCATGACACTGGACCTCATAAATCAGGAACACTTACTGCTTTTAGTTTAAAACCAGCACCACTGCTTTTTGTTGTATATTTATACCTTCTTTGCCTACAGTTTTTATAGTTTCAGTAGCTTACAACATTATTTTTGTTCTGGTATTCAGAATGGGTTGCTGGAGAATTGTTAGAGCTTCAGAAAAAGGCATTTTTCCTGGTGTGCCTGTTGAATGGGTGTGGATCGTGTTATTAAGTACATCGAAGTTTAAATAGCACTTCTTTTATAGAAGGTGGGACACAGGATCTCACATATAGAGACTCTCCCTTTCCTGGTTATACTGCTTGCTTTCCTATTGCAAGGGGTTTGCAAGGATTCCTTGCCATAAGGTCAATGGGTTCCAGGGTCTGTTTTGGATATAATGCATTTTGTTTTGAATGCCTATCAATATATATGCATTTTGAAGATGACTTTCTTGAATATTTATTCTGGTGGAGGCTCTCAGCACTCAGGACTTAYCTTATAACCCTCTGTTAGGTACTGTGGGCCCCAGGTACATTTTATCAGTTAGGTTTTGCTCCTTTTACTGCTAGTGGTGGGGAATGCTGCTTCTGCTATATATTAAGACTGCATGGCAGCAGGTTTTGATAGCAGTGGCCCAGAGCTTTGATAGCCATTCAGATATACTTTTGAAGGTGAGGAGTGGGATGACATCAGAGTGCAGCAAATTTCACTGTACGGCCTGCTCAGAAACCTCAATATGTGCTTTAGCTTAATCCTAGGGGAACTATTTCATAATTCATCCCTGAAAAAACACAGCTCCGAAATATGTTAATTAATTCATCTTAATCTTTTTAAATGGTGGAGACAAGGAAATGGAATAGAACAGAGTGCATAACAAGGTRGAATCACAAAACTCTTAGGATAATTATCAATTACTGCATCAAGGCAAGGATATTTACTTGGTAACTGCTGCATCTATTTGAACATACCAAGAATGGGAGAGAAATGTGGGTGTAGGAAGTGGAAAGTCTTGACTAATGTTGTGAGCATGTCACGAGAACAGCACAACTTCCCTAGATCCTTGTTCAGTTAGTGCTCTTCCTGTCCAGCTCTRTTCTTCAGGTATGCTGATATGCCAGATTTTAATAAACTGGATCAAATGCCAGTGGTAGAGGTAACCAGAGAATGAAATAAATAGCAGTGACGTGATCTGTRGAGCTGCTAGGAGGCAGACTTTTAACTGATGTATTGGAGACAGAGCAGAGACAAGATTTTGTTTTCAGCCTCCTGTGTGACATCAATTGTTTAATTTTTAAAGTGTTGTCTGTAATACGTGTTTTGCTTTTGGGGAGTGTGGATTCAATGCATTAAGTGTTTGGAGGGAGGCTGGTTTTTGCTTTTGAACGCTTTTGCAGAGGGATGATTTGAAGTACTAATGTTCTTGAATTGCAGCATGTTGTGGAACAATAGTTATTCTGTTTGACCTCAGGACTCTGCAGGCTTCCCAGGCACTACCACCTTCCTGAGAAAAAGAAAGATACCTTCTAAATCAAGATATTTGTCTATATGCACAGATACAATAGAAATGTTCCCKGCCACTTCGGGGAAATTCTTATCTTGTACCGTCTGCTGCTGGAGCATTCCACAGGTGTCCGGTCAGAACCTGCTCCCAGGCAGATCTGAGCGTCCRGCAGAAATATGAAACTGGACTGGTTTTGCAGAGTTTTCAAATGCATTTGATATCCAAGGAATTCAGAATAATTTCTGTGAATGCCACTGCTTAAATCTGGAGAGTAGCTTGAAAAATGCGTGGGTAACTATCTTACAGGGGTACCTGTTTTGAATTGAGCTCATGTTTATTGATATTTTGAAAGCTGTTTGGTGTATGATGGGAAAAAAGTCTGTCTCTAACCACAACTTGAATATGGTTTTGATCTGTTTAGCATAACAGACTAAAACATCTTTGGTGTGTGTTTATTTTTCCTATTTTTATTTTAAAATATTGCTTATTTTGTGTTTATATCTCTGAATTATTTGCTCCTAGTTTCTTTCACATAGTCGATCAAACTTCTAGCAGTTGAGGTTGAAGAATTTCTTGTGTTTCAGTATTCAGTCAAAATTCATAGTAGTTGGTAGTAAAGATATTTCTTTGTGAATGCCTTGCCCCAGTTAAAATATATTTACAAAGTATGCATGAAGTCTGGAGGTTTTGTAGGTGTGTTTTTTAACACCCCTCTCCTCCAAGACTGACCAAAGTGCAGCTGTGCCCTGAGTTCCTGTTGTAAATAAAAGGCTGCCTAACTCACATGGGGATGTGAAGATGGATTTCCGGAAATGGCCCCAACTTGTAGCTTGGAGCGAACACTTACTGACAAGTGGGTACTCAGCTTTTTCACACCCTTCAGAGGCTGTGCATCTTTTCYCCCTGGAGTGCTTGAGATGCTGAGAATTGTAGTTACTTTCTTCCTGTGTGTTTGCTCTGAAATATTRTTTATTGGTTTCTTAAATCTGATAATTACTTTCTGCTGGATTAGCAGATAGATCTTCAAGAGGCTCTTGCTGCCTGTTAATGTGTGTCTGCAGTGGTGCTCTGTKATCAGCAATACCATTTAGGGATAAGTGGAATGGCAGGTACTTGGAGAAGTCTTGTTTCTGTGTTTGCATATAGTGCCTTTTTAAAGGATATTTTTGGCTGTGTTTCAATGAAAGTAAGCCATAGTTAGTAATAATTGTTGCTAATAATAATTATTAAAGGACTTGGAACAGCAAATAGGTATGCTAATTAAAAAAAAAAAAAAGGCTGAATAGATAGTAAATGGATATCTTGAAACAAGATCTCAAGCAAGTAAGATGAAGAGCGTATGCCTAGGAATCTGGAGCAATCACCTAAAGTAAAAAAGTGAGAGCCTGTGGCAAAATTCAAAAATGGCCAAATAACCTCTAGGAGGTTCTATATTACTTTGCACAAGGAAAAGTGTTTAAAAAAAAGAGTCCAAGGTGAATGTTGAACATCAAAAACTTCACATAAAGTAGTATTTCTCAGCAGTGTTGTCAGGGTTGCTTAGTGGCAGAGCTGATTCCAAAAAGTAAAAGATGGGAAATGCAATAGGAAAAAGTTGTAAATACTTGTTTTGGGTTTTTAACAGTAAGAGAAGAAACACGTTTGGAGGATTTTTCATAGGAAAGGTTTTAAGTAGAAAAAGGGTTTTTTAATATGAATAGAAGTTTGTTAGAAGAATRGAAAGTAGTAAAAAAGTACAGCCAACTGTGCTTAACATAATGCAAAAAGCATTTTTAAAATTGGGCCAGTAGAATGAGATGCAGGAAGACAGTGAATTATTTTAAGCAGCATTTTAATGGATGGAAATGGTCAGGAATGAAAAAGGACGAAGCTGCTGGAATGGCCAAGCAACTATTGATACTAGTTTTGGCGGAGTGAATGAAAAAATGGAGGATAGTTTACCAGTGGTGGATGGAAAGGAACTAGCGTCTTATTTTAGCTGTGATTTCTAAACGTTAMAAGTGAAAGATTTGCTGTTCACAGAAGAGAATTAGAGTGAGTTTATTCTTGGGAAAAATGTCTTACACTGAAGAGTGAAAGAAGAGGTAAATGGCATTTGTAACTTACTTTCGTTTGACTAGTGCTATACAGTATTCAAAGCCTTTGGGCACAGCAGTTTGTGAACAAAATTTATTATTTAATGAAATATTTATATTAGCAACTAATGACTTTCCAAGACAGAAGATKGAGGAGTTTTTCTTACTAGAGAAAACAGCTGTTACTGGATTTTTGAGAAGTCATTGTTTTAATGATCAGCTCTTTGATCTCRCTTGTCTGTGTAATTATTCTTGTTGCCCCTCTCTGATCAGAGGCTGCAGTTATTTAACTACATTAATCAGTGTTATTGATAACAATCCYGAGGAAGGCAACTTATAAATCATCATGCATTATTCAGAGTTTTGCATACTGAATTGCTTCATTTTAGAAGCACCATCTAGTGGTTTGAAAACAAGTGTGGGAACTAATAATTCTTTGCTGATTTATTGTACCACTGCAGTTAAATGAAGACAATTACCTGCAGTCAGATTGTTTCTTAGCCCKGGTTTACCTGTAGCTGAAAAAGGGAAGGAGGTCACTGATCCAATTGTCTAAGAAAATTGCTTATTTGTTTTTAATTACTCAGATGTGAAATGTATTTGTACTTTGTGAAATTATTTTTGATGTGGATTGCTGTGAGCAGAGTCATAGTACATCAGATCAAAGGTCCATGGAGCCTGGTGTGATGTCTGCTGGTTATCTCTTTCTCTGTCCTGTAGCAGATGCCTAGGGACAAAGATGAGATGAATAGAAACTGATATTTCCTCTGGGCTCTTTTTTAAAATTTATGATAGTCTGCAACATAGGAGTTTGTTCAGCTATATATTGTGCTCTTGTAATTCAAAAGCTCATGAAGTTGTTTCTTTTAAATGACTAACAATTTTCCAATTCTTTTATTCTGTGGTCGCCATAAAGACTACTGGCTTCTCAGTGCTTAAAGCTGGGTTTGATTCGAGTGAGTTTTCTTTAGAAACTTTTTTAAACAGCCAGTGGTGACCTAATGTGTCTCTTGTCCTGCAGACTTATCTTCTGGTCTTTCTGTTGGCAGTCTGATTTGGATGTTTAATTCTGTTGCTCTCCTGTCCCACGGAATTTAGAAAAAAAATTACTSCTTAGAAATCACAGTGCATTCTTCCTATGTTATTCTAGAGGAATGACAAAAACTTCCCTTTAACAATGTCCTCAGCATTGGACCACAGAAGAATATTTTCCTACTGAACTAAAAAATAAACAGTGCAAATGCTGTTGATGTGCTTCATTTAACTGCTTTAATAGTTATCATGATCTACTTTCCTGGCAGTCATGCTGGCAACATTGACTTAAATTAATTCAGTAAAACTATTTTTAAATAATGGTGTTAAAAATAAATTAATTGAAGGCTGTGTATGTTTATTTGGCTGACATTTGAAGGGCGACCCACCTTCATAGTGCATGTGAAAGAGCAAGTTTCTCCAGGTTGGTTGTTTTACTGGAGTATGATGCTAAATTGGAGTCTGTCTTACCTGTTCTCAAATGGGTTTTTGTTTTCATCTTGAAAGTACACAATATTCCAGCYATTTATTATATCTCAAATGACAAGCTGGGATCACTGGTGTAATGGCCATATGCCCCTTGCWTACACTCAGGAAGTGAACTCCTGCATTCCATGCTAGCTGAGGCTCTTGAATCCTATAAACTYGAGCTGTCCCTAAGTCAGCTAAAGCAAAGCACTTAGCCTGTGTCTGGTGGACAGCTCAGTGTAATAGGATMCAGTTTTTCTTTGAGGCAGTGTCAGCTGCCTGCTACTTGAAAACAGGTGGGTGACAAAAGTTGTAATGCATTTTCTACARGTCTAGATTTAGGATATAGCAAAGAGTGAGGGGTTTTGGGAGATAGAATATTTGGGCAACTGAAATATAAAGCATTCCTGTCTCAGTATACCTTACTGGTGTAACTGGAAAGTCTTGCCCTTATTTATTTTGATGATGTGGGTCAGACTTACTACATTCTGTCTCTGTGTTTCTGTTGTACCCTAATGGCTGTAGGATTTTTGCTGCTTGTCGCTCCAGCAGTCAATGGCCTTTTTCCATTACTAGTCAGGCCTCTGCTCTGACAATTCCTCTTGACCTTTCTGATCCCATARATGGTGCTTCTTCCTCTGATCCCTCTACATTCACCACCTTCTCTTCCCTTACTGTTACCACTTTTGGTGCTGTTTAGGAATAAGATGCCCRGAAAAGCTGATCAGCGGGAACTGAATTTTGCCTCTACTTTGCTCAGTCTTGCTAGACCATAAGCTTGATTTTCTTCTCTTGTAYGGTCTTTACTCATACTTGGTAGTCGTTCAGAATGAATAATTTAAGAGTGGGCATCACATCAGTAGTGGATGCACCATTCTGGGTGAATGAATGGAAAGGGAAGCAAATGGGGAAAAAGAAACTGGAGGAGACATGTGAAGAAGATGGTGTTGAAGAAAAGGCTTGGCGTGGAAATGTAAGAAAAAYAGTTTGAGAGAGGAAAAAGAGAGGGATGACTCTCCTACTCTTTCAAAATACCTGCTCTTTATTTTGAAATGGAGCACAGGTTAATTTAAATTAGGGTGATGTTTATGCTGGAATGTGTTAATTCCTGCCATCAAGTGGCACTTTGATCTCTGAGAATTATAGGTGGCTGAAGCCAAACTAACCGGCTGCCCAGGGTGTTCTGCATTTCTGCTTTGCATTCTTCTAATTCTCACCTTCCTTTGTAGACCTTTTAATGTAGGAAACATTTCCTGACATTCTGAAGTTCATCAGATGCTCAAACACCCAGTTTTTTTCAGGTTATTGTTTCCTGCCAAGAAAGGARCTGAGCTTGAAAGGAGTCTTGCTTGTTTGTCTATAAATGGTTTACGGATGCTTGTCATCTAATGAAGTTGTTAAGCAATGGTCTGGGCTCTTATATTAATGTCTTTTTCTCTAATTCTCCTTCTGCAAGTACCRATCTCCAGACAGAAATTTTACCTTACTGTCATGGTCCAGTTGTTGAAGTTTGTGCTCTTGCCATACAAGTGAAAACATTCTTCTGTAAAGCCCTCCAAATCCTCTCAAAGCACTTTTTAACTTCTTTTTACATTATTTTCAAGATGCATATATAAAGAGTGTCTGCATTGCTAAACTTTTAATGTTTTTTTCTAAGTATGTTTTGTAAAGCTGGACCAGTACCCCTGAGCTAGTCCACAGCCTTACAAAAACATCTTGGTGGAATTTATGTCATGTTATGGTRCAAGATGGATGTAAGCCCTTATAAAATAAGGAAGAGTTAATATGATGGAAGACACAGGCAAAAATACATAGGGCCTTCAAATCTTATCTGAAACCCATGATTTATTTTGCTTTCTGTTTTAAGGAATCTTGCAGGTCCTCACTGAGGCGTGAGAGATGAAGTGGGAATGGCAAGTCAGTTTTTCTGTGTCCCTTGGTGATGAATGGTGGTTATATGGATACATGAGGTCCTGTAAGGACATGTGGTGCCATGGGTGTTTTTTTTGCAAGTGTACTCATATGCCTTGTTTGTGTGGTTGTAAAGATGTGTTAGTTTTGCACTGATTTTTCTGTAAGTCTGTTTCTCTTTGATACGAATGTTCATGGCGGTGAGTTTGGCTGGATCTAAAGGTTTACTTTGAAAAGACCATAGGTAGCAGTGAGTTCTTTTGAGGAATGATCTTTCTGTGCACTGCACAGCCATCTTCCTTTTTTTCTTGTGTGAAGTTGAGCATAAGGAAGTTGTCATGATCAGCAGCAAATGACTGGAAGAGGCCTTATGTTAAAAAGTGCATATTGTGCACTGACAGGTGCTCGCTGGTGTTAATTGTTAATTTGGCTAATACTTTTGTTTTTTATATTGAGGTGGTTGAAAACTGATGTGCTCACGTTGGAGAATCTAGTTTCAGGTATTTCAGGTGGTGGTGTTTTGGAACTATTTCATGRAAGGACATTTTTGATAGTTTTACTGTATTTTAATAGTTTCTTTGCTAACGGTTTTGTTGAAGCAGTTGACTGAGTCTATTTGAAGGAAATATTATACCCACAGCAAGTATCCTCATTTTCAGTAAGACTAGTTTTTGTGTTTGTCTTTTTGCTTGCTTTGTTGTTATGTTTGTTTTAAAATTTTTATTTTCTTTTTAGTTTGTTTTTTCCTAGGCTATATCATACCTTTGTGTCCTGAAGTTTGTTAATTGTATGCAATGCCTTCTGTTTCCCTAACATTTCTTCCACCTAGATTTTTGGTGAGGTTTTGTGCATAATTGCAAACCTGCATTTTTTTTCTCCTTCTTGATTTCAGTCAGGATACTTGACAAATACTAGACTTGATAGTAGTGGTGACAGTAGGAGAGAGGGACTGAAGTAGAAAGGCAGTTGGCTTTTTTTTTCTTCACTTCTCTCACTAGAAGAGACAAGAAAGCAAGGCTTCCTGTTGGGCATTTAGGCATTTATCTTTATTTTAGAGCCTGTATTGCACTGACACTTTTAATCTTTTTGTCCAGTTATTTTTAAAATTATATTTTCTCAATGAATTGGTCACACTGTTTCCTCTGACAATTAGTTTCTTTCAGGAAGCCTTAGCCTTAAATTGAAACGGTTTTCCAGTTTATTTTTTTTTCTATTGAAATTTGAGACTTACTATTTGTCACTTTTTTAGTAGACAGTCCTGTGTATAGTTGTTASAATAAACCAATTAATTTTAAAATARCTCTTATCTTTGAATTTTGAAGTATTTTTAGATACAGAACTGGGATGCAGTTCTTTCAAAAATGAATGAATCTTTAAAAGGACATTATACGCTTTTCAGTGTCAAAAAATTAAAACCATGTTTTGTTTTGAATCAGAAATTTTCTATTAATTTCTTGGTGAAATATATATATATTAGTCTTCATGGATATATAATCCATTGTTCTGATGTGAACAAATCAGTGTTGGTGAACTGAAGGTGCCTCATTGCTTTTGTTTCCTGCATGAAACAAAGAGGTTGTCTATTGTATAATTTCATTTGACTTGATCAGCGCATAATAAGCTTTTTGATTAATTTAGAGAAAAATGTGTCTGATAGAAATTCATGCTTCGTGAGAAATCATAAACTGTGTAGGGCTGTCATAAAGAATACTTCATGATTAATCCTGAAGAGTTAATAGGTGACAACCTTTCTCCTGGAAACATTAGTTTTACTGTAAGAAAGCTATGCACAATTTTTGCTTAAGCCCAGAGTAATTTGTTATCAGTCAGGTCAAACAGTGAAACGTTGTGAGGTTGGTTCCAGCTCTTTTTATAGTTACTTCTCTGTCTATATATATCTGCCTGTTGTGTGTGATCCAAAACTTGTGTATCATCTGTGCATCTTTCAAATACAAATACTCATTCTTCCTATCTCTGAAATGGGGGACTGAGGCATGAAGATGAGAAGAGGTTATTTGGTGCCCTGAATATAGGTCAATAGCCAAACTAGCCAGAAAAGCTTAATTTGGTGGTTTCTCAACTATTTTATTCTTCATTTGCTACTTCTTTCTCTCCACTGCTTTCTATGAGATTATTTTTCCTTGTAGGTTACTCTGCAATATCATTTTRCAGCTGAAGCAATGGACCAGATTGTATGTACTTTGCTATTCAAAGATTGGAGTGCTRCTTACTGTTGCCATATGTTTAGATTTAGTGTCCAACTCTTGCTTACAAATGAGAACATATGGGGGATAGGTAATGGTGATTTTCAACTGTTAATTAGTCATGGTTAAAATGATGCTTCACTAACCATCCCTCCAGTCAGTTCTGTCTTTCTCATCTCCCCCTCGTGGTAGCATCACTGGTGTATGTGGACTTGCAAAGCTTCTGAGGGGAAAAAAAAAGGTTTCCTTCCACTGAAATGTTTCTGTAATTTGGAGGTTGTGAGTGCTCAATGGAGGTGGGGTCTTTTACTTCCAGATGTTATATTTTGTTTGCTTTGTGTGAAATMAAGTTGCTCATGTGCTAAGTGCTGCATAGTRAAATGGGAATTAGATGCTAAATGCWGGTACCTGTGATGTATATAGGTTTTACAGTGTTGGATAAAAATTTTATCAGTAATGACTAGTCTTAACCTTTGAAGCTATTCATTGCAAACTAAGGATGTGGATTTTAGTTACTCAGTCTCACAGTCTGGTTATTTGAACTCTGTTACTACACACTGTTTATGACTCCTTTCTATTACTGCTTGTTAGGCAACTTTCCTATTGCAATGTCCTAAATCTTCTGTAAAGTTAAGATATGGTCAAGTGTATTAGGGCAATAGTGATCCCTTCAGAGCAAAGAGAGACATATTCGCCTGCCTCTGGTGTCCAGGATACCTGATTCCTACCAAAAATCTTTGTGCACTCCCCTTGGGAATTTTAAGTCAACCAGGGCAGTACAGAAAATGCAGAAATGCTGCTGGTGCTCAGCTCATTTTTCAGCTTGCAGCCATGTGCTCCTATCTTAACTCCCTGATGCTGGTATTGGAAACGATGTAGCTGTGTCTTGCATTGGATCATCTTTCCAGGACAGATGGAAACTTCCTTGCTTTGTTTATATAATTTTGCTGACTCAGTTATTAGCTTAACTGGGGAGAGGGGCAGCACGAAYTCCTCCTTTGGTGTAAGGATGTATTTTGTATTATCTTATACCAACCATGGAGTTGCATCTTCGATGTCTTTAGTGCTTGTCTCTTATGTTCTGTTAATAATACAAATTTTGGTAAAATGAAACCTAACCCAAACTGCACCTATTTGATTGCTCTTTCGTAAWGCAGAGGCCAGTCTGAAACCCAGGTGAAGTCATTCGGGACTGAGAGTTGGACTTCTGATTCAATTCTTTAGCATAAAWCAGGCTCACCCAAAGTTATTTTTAGGTGCCATTAAGGTGCAGACCTTGTATAAAATGTTAATGCAAGCAATCTTGCAGTGACAGATAGCATGTGTGGAAGCAAACCTCTGCAAAGCAGCAAGGCAAAACTGAGCTATATAAAAGGCAGGGTTTTCATTCTGGAACTGTGGTGCTGTGAGRTAGCTGTTCTTTCCAGAAAGAGCTCTGAAGGTATTTGGTGAATGCTCTATAGTTCATTTGGCATATCTGCTCTCTATTTCAAGTTCCATTTAGGAGTTGTCAAACCTAAAACTTGCTAATTTGGGCTTGGAGCCTGTAGAGTGAAAGATCAGCTAATTACACTATTTCAACATTAAAAAAAAAAGTTAATGCTTTAAAAGCATCTCCTCTATTTAGTTTTCATCAGCTGGCTCTGAATTAATATCTTAAAATGATGGTATTGTCAGATACTGTAATATTTTTCACTGTGTACCTACTGTAATGAGATTAAAAAAAAAAGTAAGAGAGAGGAGAATACAAATCCTTGTTAATTTTAAGGAAAAGAAGATTTTTTTTTTTTTTTCCACCTGTACTTTGCTTATCTGAAAGGTAGCAAGTAAAACTTCTGCACAGCTAAATAGAAAAGTAAGATATGGAATGTGCAAGTAGAGGTACTCTGAAGATTCCTGCCCCCACCTCTCCAGTAAAGCAAGCAGCACTACACAAGTCACTGCATTCTGTACTGAGAGGCACTGCACCACTTCATAATAGTATTGAGTGGTCACAGGAAGAGCTGAAAGTTTTGCTGGTTTTGAGGAGCAACTCTTAAAGCAGCAGAAGCTGCTCCTAGGGAGGTTATTTGCTTAAGCAACTTAAAAGCAATATGGAGGATGATAATACATAATGTGGTTTCATATCTGTGTGCCTGCTCTCCCAGCTCCCCAGTCCATTAGATCTATGTAGAGCATTTAGGTTCAGGAAAAAGGCAAYGTGATGGAGAGTGGCTGCCTTCCTGATGTTATTTTCACTGATAACACCTTCTGTTGGTAGGGGGAGGAACATTTTTTTGTGATTCATATCAATTTTCTCTGTGGATGAAACAAGGTAGTAAGGGAAGTCTACTCTTAACCGGCCTTTAGAATTATTTCCAAATTCCAATTGTTACTGAAAATTCACTGAAGGATTTGCTGAGGAATATGGAGATTGAATAGAAACTGTCTATTAAGCGATGTTGGAGCACCCTCTGCAGCCTCATAATAATATTTAGATGAGCTTTGTACATTACTGGTGATAGATTAATGGAATGAATATTCAAAAAAGAAAAGTATCCAGATGCTTTATGCTGTTTTCCGGGCCTATCAAAGTACAACAATAGATCCTTAGCGAAAATAATTAGAATATTGTAGACCTTTTATATCTGTTATCCTACTACACCTCTCCTGAAAACTCTCAGCAGTTCCTGTAGGTTCACTGAAGTTCAGACTGAAAGATAAAGAACACCATGTCCAGTGGGAATGGTGTGAGAAGTAGATCTGTGTGACAGGCAAGTTATAATGCTATTTAACAAATTGGGGAGAAAAGCTTCAGAAGTATTCCCTTTTGAACTGCCAGTTTACTGCCTTGTGATCTCAAGTTTCCAGGATTTGGTAACCCACGAGTTGTGTCACAGCTCCATGTTTAGCAGCAGGCTAATTGCTGGTGTCRTGCTGGGATATTGGTTCAGGTCAGGTTGGGAAAGCATGTGACCAAATGTATTTCCAATGCTGTGACCTTGTTGCAAATGTCTGCCTTTCTTCTGTTTTGCTGTTGAACAGCCTGAAGCTCCTTAGTTTGATCTACAATAGGTTGCACAAGAGTGTTGTAAGCATGTGAGACTGCGCAGTTGAGCCACGAACATGTGATTTGTTTTCATAGGTAATTGCTCTTCTTAATGTACAACAGTTATTTAATTTTTGTCTGTAATGTCATATTAAATCAGTCATACTGCTCGTACCAGGATCATGTCAAGCCTTCTCGGGTGTTCCTTCAGTATGTTTAAAGGATTCATTCAGGATATTGTAATAACTAATGAAACACATGGGAATGCTCTATATCTGTGTAGAATTCCCTGTCATTGGGTGATACTATTATATCATAGCTTTTTGTAYGTGATAGATGATTTGTAGGTATGCATAATCACAGAACTGAAGAGAGGATGAGTTAGAAGGGACCTATTAAAATTGTTTGGTCCATGACCCTTGATTTCTCAGGATCAGTAGTCTAGTAAGAGTTTCGAATGCTTCTAAAGATGGAGATTCCACAACCTCTCTGGGCAGCCTGTGACAATGCTCAGTCAYCTTTAGAGTAAAAATGCATTTCTTGATGTTCAGATGAAATTTCCCATATTTCTTCTACTACTTCTTTTGCTCTCAGGGGGTATCACCGCAAGTCTGTATGAATCTTCTTGCCATCTTCCCCATCAGATACTTATATGAATTGATAAGATCCACCCTGAGCTTTCTCCAGGCTGAACACTTCTGCTTCTGTCCTAGCGTGACAGATGTTTCTAGGCCAGAATCATCAACCTTAGATAAACTATCTCCAATATGTACTTGCTGTTCCTTTGCTAGGAGGTCCAGAATGGGACCCAGCACTCCAGATGTCTCTCTAGTCCTGACTGGAAAGGCARGCTTACCTCCCTTTCTCTCCTGGCTGTACTCTATCTACTGCAGCCCAGGATGCTGTTACCCCTCTGGTAAAAGGGCCCGCTGCTGCCCTGTTCTTCAAATTTGSCAAAAATGGTTTTTCACCATCTCTTTGGACAACCTATTGCCTCTGCCRTTGTATCTACTTCCCTTCCAATTCCTAATGCCAATCTAAACCACTGTGATAGTACTGTGACCTTTCTGGCCCCTTTCCCACTGCTTCCCCAGCTTTGGCTGTGGCATTTGTTAGAGCACATGTGAGCTGACAGCCTTGAAGAAAGAAGTTTGGAAGTTTGTAGGGAGATCTGAACGCTTTCCCACTCCTCTTCCTGCCCCTTGGAAAGCTTCTCCCCCCACATTTGCTGATTAAATCAGTTTGACAGTGAAAGGCTCGATGAGCTGTAGTCATCCAAGAACTGAGTGGTAGCCAGCCAGGTATGCAGGCATGGGGGTGGAGGATTGACAGAATTGGAATTACTCTTGGCAACAGCAACTCATTAAAGTTCATCAGTGAAATTGAATCTTTTGTAATATTCTGGAAATGAACATTTCCAAGCCTATAGGTTCATGAACTTCTTACAAAGCACAATTAAAAACCTCACATTCTTCCATATTGAATGAGTTTGCCTTAGGTCAAAAGCAGATGAACGAAGATCTGAGAGAGAAAAATATGCTGTAACTAAAGCTGTTGAATGAYGCAGTGAAGTTAATGTATTTTCTTTTTATTTAAAAAAAAGTCAGAAAACAAAAAGGCTGATTGGATTTTTTTTCTCCAATCCTTTCTTGAGGAAGGACAGGTTTTGACAGTTAACTTTCAATGTTCAATGACTGATACTTAGTTATTGGACCATACACCTTGAAAAAGTGTTGATTCTGTTTCATTCTAAGTCTTCTTGGCAGGTTTATGTGTGGGTGCATGGTGTGGGTGGATTTTTTATGATGAGCATAAGGAATCATCAGTTTTGGTGGGGAAAATTCTTTTGGGAAAATAGCTTTTTTACACAGAAGCTTTGACTCTGGATACTTGGAATGTAGCTGCATTTGCTGATTTAGGTTTTGGTTTGCTTTGGCTTCTAAAATATCTATTTGAGGCATCCTGAAAGGTTTCCTTTTCATGAGAGGTTGGGTAGGCTTTAGGCTATTTCTAGCAAAGTCTCTCAAGAAGGTTTTCTCTGAAGAGAAAGTTATGGCTTGCTTTCTATGATGAAAGTGGCTCAAATCCAGAGTGGAGCTGTTTATTCTTGTGTGTTATTGTAGTAGAGGTTTCCAGGAGGTACCTGCGAGTTGATGAAAGAATGCAAGAATTGAGCCTGTTTGCAGGTGGTTCCTCTGGAGATGTTGGCRTGTGAGGAGAGCCTGGCTAGGGCTGCTGCTGCCTCTGCCAGTCTCCTGTTCCATGTCCRTGTGTTGCTGTTGTAGAGCACACCTTGAGCAGCCTTATTTCCTAAAACCATAAAGCTTTAAAATAAAACTACATTGACTTTTTCTGTCTTCTCCATTTGCAAATAGTCTGAGAGTATTTGCAGTTATGTAGACTTACACGAGTAGAGAGGGAGGAACACTGCCTCCGTTTTCTAAGGGAAGAGGTATTGCCAAGCTATTCAAAGGCTAACTTTAGCCTGGTGAGGCTTGTCTGCTTCCCACATCTAGGAAGTGAAAGACACTTCTGCAGGAGACAGTCTGTAGCATCTGTAGCTAGTTTTTAGTGTGACTTTTCTCCTAGAAGAGCTCATCTCTTATTCTTTCTGCTGACTCCTAAGCAGGGCAAGTCACTTTCCTGCAAGTCTAGCTTCTGTGGAAACTCCTCTTGGAATTCCTAAAGTGAGCTGGCAGATCTGCTTTCAGCAGTGTATTCTCTGTAAGAGGTACTTTTGGGTTTTGGATAAAAATTATTTTATTTAAAATTTTACAGATATCAGAGAATGGAAATGTGTCATAGCTATCAATTAAGAGTTTGTATGTGCTACATAGGATTCCTCCAGTTTGGACCTTTCCTAAAGTCCTGTCTTCTGCAAGAAAARCCTTCCATGCCTGACACTAGAGAATGTTGACAATAATGATCATGTTATTTTAATCTGTTTTTCTCTTCCAACTTTGTCCTTTTATCTCATGAGAAAAGTACCAGGTAAATTATTGTTTTAAAGGCATATTGGCTTCCAAGAATAATAAGAAAAGATTTCTTAGAAGAGCTTTTTAGTGAGATTTACCAAAAGATGGCTTGAGTGTTTTCATACAGCTTTTGTAAATGGAATTGTTGTTGATGCCAGAATACTGTTAAAGACAGCAACTGCCTCAAGGTGAAATCCAGTTACTGCTTCAGAAAATTCTCACTTTGGCTAATTTTTTTTAAAGAAACTAGAGAATATTGCAGCTATTTAAGGTAACTTTTTTGTTTAGTTAGATGGCTAAAAGAAAACAACTTTCCAGTATTGCAATACTGTATTTTAATATTGTATTTTAAAATATTATATTTTATTGTTTTAATAATACTTAACTACAAATTAAAATTAGCAGGTATAATTTTGTTGTTAATTTTGCCATGTCTGCAGAGAAAATTTGAGAAAGGATCATTAGCTTTGTTTTCTGACTWTATGATTTTTTTTCCTCACCTGMACTACAGMATCACAGAATGGCTGAGGTTGGAAGGRATCTCTGGAGATCAACTGGTCCAACCCCACTGCTAAAAYGGGCACATCTTGCCCAGGATCATCTCCAGGTGGCTTTTGAGTGTCTCCAAAGAAGGAGACTCCACTATGTCTCTGAGCAAGCTGTGCCAGTGSTCAGTGACCCTCACAGTGAAAAACTGTTTCCTTATRTTCAGAGGGAGCCTCCAGTGTTTCAGTTGCCTCTGTCCTGACACGGGGACCCTCTGGAAAAAGCCTTTCCCTGTCCTCTATGCCCCCTCTCTTTACATATTTACAGACATTGATGACACCTTGTTCTTTTCTTCAGGCTGAGCAGTCSCAGCTCTCTCAGCCTTTTCTCATAGGAGGAGTGGTGCTCCAGTCCTTTCATCATCTTAAATTAAATTAAAAATGTTTGTGACAGGTTCTTCTTAATACCAGAACTAGCCAAAATAGCTTTTTGGAGAAAGATAGGGTTGTCAGGCACCATTTATCATGTTCTCGTTTGTCATGCCCCAGCAGAAGAAAGGGATTGCTCTAGTTGGGCTTATATTACAGTATGAATATCAAGTTGCTGTATGTTAAAAGAGTTACCAGGATTTTTTTTTTGGGCATCTCCTGGGGTTTCTTGTCCTCAGTGTCTTGATTTCCGTTGCCTGTGGTGGTTTGGCTAAAGGTAGCAAGGTTCTGCTACTCTATTGCACCGACCTTTTTGATTATTGTCAGTGTGGATTAATGTCACATAAATGGCACTTTCAGAAATGCTCRTCAAGCGTCTTGCACAATTTAGTCCTTTTCCTAAAAACAAAGTGACCTGGACTTGTACTGGTACCAGTATTTTATGGTACTTAGCATTCATGTGTTTAATGTGTAAACCTTGAGGGTAAAATATCCACCCTGGAAAATAATGAAAATTATGCAAAAAGATTGGATTAGCCCCTGTTGTATCCCCATCTCCARTGTTTGTGTTTTAAGTGATTATTTCTAGCAGCTTTTTTTCAAGAACTAGTGAATTCAAAATATAAGAATGAGACACTAAAATTGAGTTAGAGCTTGAAGTAACAATATGGTAAAGCAGAACCCTCAGTTTGTCATTTGAAAGATGCAGAAGTTTGCCTCTTAGATACGAATTAATCTGATTATAATCATCCTAAATTTGAATACCTATGGATGCTGCTGACTTTTGCTTTACCTTCAGTAAATTTAGTGTAAATGTAGTTCTGTTTATGCATTAGAAATGTCTATTATCTACCTTGTTCATGAGTTTAATTTTCTACTGAACTGCTTTAAAGYGATCACATCAGCTCTTCTTAATGAATTCAGTTTCTTAGGAGTCATGGCCTAYTTTTTTCTTCCAGCAAGACTAGATYTGCCACTAATTTAGCCCTAGATCAACATTAAGTTGTGTTAAACAATTGAAAAAATACATATTTATTCAGAGTGATATCCTGGTCCTCTACAAAGTTAAAGGGAACTCCTGTTATTCACTTCACTTGAAGGTAAAATTTTATACCTGGCTTTTAGGAGGTATTACTTGGGCTAAGCCTTTGAGCTAGGCCTGCCTAATTAATGTTTTATTTATTAAAAAAAAAAAAAAATAAAAAATTGTGTGATCTGCCTGCCCTGCAGCTGAGCTTTTGGTAGCTTTTCTGTTCCTGTGGCACCCCTGACACAGCTCATAGAAGATTTGGTGCTGCCAATTGAAGTATTTTGCAATTTAGTAATTTCATAGCATCAGGTAGAGTTGCTGTGATGTGCAGAAACTGATTTGTCAAACCATGGCAGAGAGTCTGAACAGCTTCAGTTATTCTCAAAGGTGTTYTCTAATAATTGCCCATGCAAATCCCCTTAGGTAATTAGTAATTATAAATTAGATTCAGTAATTAATTTATAAAATCACTTAGTACAAAAACTGAATGCACATCTTAAGTGGAGGTGATTCTGTGTGTTGACAACTGAACATGAAATATGTCTGAGCTAGTTCAGCAAGTAACAATACTTTTAATCACATATTCTTGTTTTCTTACTATCTATACTGTGCAATTTGAGCTGAAAAGCACTGTTGCCCATCACCAATTGTCTGAAAAAATTTCTCTATAAACTCTCATGACTTGCAGAATTAAAACATTTAAATGTCTAACAACAGTTTGCTTACATAATTTGCATGTTCTGCTTGTTGATACATAAATTGCAAAAATATTTTCTAGTTGCAACATCTCACTTTTTACATGGATTTTTACTTGTTAGCATTATTGAAAGTAATTATACATCTTCAAACATGCATGAAAATGCAAGGAAACAGGTAACTTTTAGAAACATAGCTGAAAATGTAGTCTTGAATCACTTTTTTCAGTCTTACAATTTGGCATTTTAACTGCAGATTTTAGTAGGCTTTAGGGATGTGTTTTAAAACAARTATAATGCAGCAGGTAGAAACTTGAATGTCTTTTTAGTATTTTAACTGCACAAGTCTCTCATTAGGCATTATGAATCAACACAAGGGTTTTAAAGCAATAACCTCACTGAAAAAAAGTCAGATGTGTTTGGGCTTGGGTTTTTTTTTTAATTTTTTTTTGTTGTATTTGTAGTGTTTCCAGCAACTTGATAAATGAATCTTTGCTTGAATTGTTTTTACTTGTGATTAGTACAGGTAGCAAAGATTGCTGGGAATTGGGTACAGGTTTCTTCTGTGAGGCTTTAACCGTTTGTTCTAGTTCATTGTATAAGTATTAATACTACTTGTTTCCAGGTAAAGAGATTATTGTGGGTAAGAATTGAGTACACATCATAATCTAGCAAATTTTAATCTGTGTACTACGTTGCTTAAAGAGTGTACAGTAGAATTGGTAATTTAAGGTTTGTAAATGTCTAAACTTCCCATGAAACTGATTTCTACTAGTCTATACTGGAATTATTCATTCTCTTAAATGCTTAGCTGAGCAGCAGATGGAGATAAAGAGTACTCATAAATGGTGTATTTTTTYCTAGTTTTCTGTCTGTTTCAATAAGCAGCACATTTTTTATAACTGGTTAGGATCATAGTCTTGATACATGGGCAGTGTTAAAGGTCACCTGTTGATAAGGTCAGTCTATGGCAAATGTATTTGTGTGCTGCTTTCTCATCCTGCCTGATGACTTTTGTAATTAAATTACAGAAACCAAAACTTCAGCACTCCACTGCCATAAATCCTCTGGTTGCAATCTATTTTCTTCCTCACTGTTTTTCTTTGGAGAAATAAATTTCAAGTTTGTTGATAGCTCCTGAGTGTTGGAACCAAAATCTRCAATGCTTCATTATAGGACTGACTGGGACTCCAAACCCAAAAACTTGCTGCAMTACAGGTAGATATGCAAGATGTCAAAGGACTAAAATTGCACCTTCTTTTCTCTTGTTTCAGGGACAGTATGCCTGGGATTTTCAAGCACACAGACACAGTGGCACTTGGAGCAAATGTAATGATAGCTGATAATCTAGTGGAGGTGTCTTGGTCACAGTGAGGTGCATCATGTGAAGTACACATAGTGTGCAAAACATCCTAATACCTGATTCTGTCCAATGAATGACCATGCTTTTTGCTGGAAAAATCTCTCCCTTGCGTTGTTCAGACAGAGCATCTGCTGTTGAAAAGTGCACTGTTTTCTGCTGCTTACAGAAAGGTCTGTATTTGCTGTTGGTACCTGCRTGTGGACAATCCACCTGAAACAATACAGCTTTTCTGCATAAAATGTTACTATTAAGAGTCACCACATAAGTTTACAATAAGGTGTTTACAGATTGAAAGGATTTGTAGCTTCTTTTTAAAGGTAGAATATCTTCTTCAGCATCAAGTCTTCTATGCTCTTTTTCTTTTTTTTTTCTAAGCAAACAGCTAAACCTGGTGTTGTGCCCATTTTTGAAACTGCTGAATTTTTACATGGGACTGTAAAAATGGGAAGCCTGAAGTTCTTGAACACTGGTGTTTGGTTTCATAACAAATTTTGCTTGTTGTAAGTAAGTCACATCAAATCACTAACTAGTGTATAGGGGTGATGATCAGGCTCTCTGGAAGGCAGCTTCTTAAAACCTCAGTCTGGATGATTTGTTTGGACTTAYCTTCTAAAAATCCCTGAGCAGCATAACCCCAGAAAGTACGATCTACCTTTCCAAAGTGTGTACTAGTGAATAAGGGGAAATCCTACCTCTGAGTAAAACTGATATGAACCCTTTTCACAGAATAGGTTTCAATAGAAAAAGAAAAAAAAAAAACCCACATAAATATGAGCTTTGTTGAGATATGTGAGCACACTTTTCATTTTTCTTAATGCTTTTTGACTTGGTTCTTTTTGGTATTCTCTGTCCTTTATGGACAGCACTAGTTCTAGCTTTCAGCTGTCATCAGTGACATGCTGCAATAATGTGACTGAATGATTAGACCCAAGCCTTCAGGAAGACCCAATCATTCATTTGCAGTAACTATTACCTGCCATTTTCTTGTTGTGAAGAGAGTCTTGTGCTTTGTTCAGCAGTAGCTTTAGGGTTTGGTGTGGTTTTGCATGGCATGGTTTTGGTAGCAGGGGGCGGTCTACAGGGGTGTCTTCTGTGAGAAACTGCCAGARGCTTCCTTGCTATCTAGCAGAGCCAATACTAGCCACTATTCTGTAAGAATTTAAGGATTTACCTAACAAATTATAAATTAAATTAGTAATATAGCTTAGTTCTTCAGTATGTTTTGTGGTGTGGTATAACTCTTAAAGAAGTGTGACAATAGTAAATGTTGCAATGTGGAATTTTTAATCCGTAACATGCTATCTATATGTAGTCTATTTAAATCAGAACTGAAAATGCCGTGTGCAGAAGTGTCAGGTTGTGACAGASCATCGAATGAGGTTTGCCCCTTGCAGAGCTTGTCTCTGCTTCTTTAGCAGATACTATTACAACTCTGTTAGTTAGCGATCTCTCAGATTTCTGCTTGTGTACCAAGGACCTTGAGTTCAATGCTGGTCATTTTAGATGAGCAGAGGTGACATTACTGCATTGCTGCACTGAAATGAGGAGTGCCTGTGTTGCTGAGCACAGTCTAGAGCTGGGTCACATCATCCCAACCAGCTGCCTGTTGGTTTACCTGTGTCCCAGTGGAAGGAAGCTGAACTCTTGCATCAGCAATTCCAGTTTAGCATGTTTTATTGGCTAATGCTCACGTGGTTGTTCAGAATAGAGGGATGAGTTGGACGTTCTGCTATGTGGACAAGTATTGTTTTTTTTTTTCCCAGATCTATTAAGGATTTCTGTTCCTAAGGCAGTTTGGAGTCTTAAGTTACTCACATCTATTAAACCGTCTTGTACTTTTATCTTCCCTGCACCTCGTATCTCTCTAGTCATGTTGCAATTGCTCTGTGCTGAAACTGAAGTTGCAGAGCAAGAAGAGGAGGGTGAGGGTTGGGGAAGAAACCAAGCAAGAAAAGAATGAGCAGGAATGTTCCTTAACCTGTTAACTGATTTTGAAATTATAAATTCMCATTAGAATGCAGAGAAGCATGTAATGCATCTCAGCTAGCTTTCTACTGTGCTCTAGTTACAATAGGAGATTATAATGTCTGCTAAATCTTACTTAAACAAAACACCAATCAAAACCCCATTATATGGGTAGAAGTRTGGGAATTTCCTTTTGGAAAATTTCCAATATTTGGTGCAGTCAACAAGTTTTTGAATAAGTACCATTTGTTACCATTCACASAAATTTTTGGTATATCTTCATAGCTTGTTATTTTTTATGAAGTTGCTTTTGCACAACTGATGGTGTACTTTATTCACTAGGTGCTAATACTGTTGTCAGAGCTCAGCTCTGATCTGTATTAGTTCTTGCTGTTCTGGCTAAATTGCAATAGAAAACTTGGATGTGAAAAACTATTATTTGACCAAAAAAMCACATTTCCACTTTATGCTTGTGAATTGCAAATGTAATTATCAATAGTAGTTTACAATGTTGTATTTCATCACAAAACATTGCATTCTTGAAAAAGCAACTTTTTCCGTAGCCTAGAATTTAATATGGCATTCATGATGGCTATACCAGAAATCATGTGAAAACAGCTRAGAATTGTAATTGCTTTCTTTTCAAAATAGACCAAAGTAGAAAGAAGAATACAGTGTAAAGCACCATCAGTACTTATCTGAGATGATTCAAGGTACACAGATAATATTTTTTTGCTTTTGCTTCTGTGATAAAAGGCAAGACCTTTCTAGATTGGATCTTGGGACTCATGAGAGGAATAGTGACCTTCTGCCAATTGGATGTATTTCTCTTAAAGAAGGAAAAAGATGAAAATGTGGTAGAACATATTTTTGATTGAATGGTTCTACTGCTGCAAATGCTTCTAAAATGATTACTSGTGGCAAATTCAGATAGTTGTAAGCACCTCACTGGTGCTGCTTCTTTCTTCTGGGTGATTGTGTGCAGAGATTTGCTTTGTGCTCATTAGCCCTTCTTGTGTCAAAAGACARTAAAAATAGTTTCCTAGGAAAGGAAATTCCACTTCTTTTTTGTTGAAATTTACTTCTTCCAGTGGAGTAGTATCTCTTTTGTTGCATCACCCAAGTCTGAGAAGTTGGGTTGATCCCTGGCATTGTGTACTTTCCACTGGCACGGCTCTTTCATGGCTATTTTTGTCTGGGTATCCTTTCACTTTGTTGTTCGGAAATAACCATCCAAATTAATGCCTTTCTCTTGTGACTTTCTTGGGTGGTTTTGCTTATGAACTTATATGTGCATCTGTATAGGTGTGCACATTTATCTATAGCCATATATTGATTATATTGTTAGGGTTTTGTAATAATAAAGATGTTGTGACGTATGCATGAGGTGGACTATCTACTTGGGAGATTTTTCAACACCTGACTGGACTATTGCAGCAGTGGTTTCTTATTGCTGGGCTCTTTGTGGCCCATATCTGCAGCATTTATTGCCTGGGCTGRAGGAGATGTGTGGCTGGGCACTCTCACACATCACGCACAGGTGTGTACTGCTCATGGGGGCAGGGTGTGTTTTTTCTGTAACTGGATGAGGAAGAACTTTCCATGGATGAAGTTGTCACCATCCTAGACTGAATGATCATTTCCTCAGCAAGAATACCTTCTAATTTTTTTTTTTCCTGTTCAAATAAAAGGGTTTCCCGTCTTCTCATTTTTTGGGAGAAAGTAATACCAACAGGTTATTGCACATCAAAAAATGTCTAGTAATTCTTATAACAGTTATTTAGCTTGTCTGTCTTATATTGAGTAAATCCTCACCTCTGATGGTCTGGCTCTTGCCACTGGTAAATAATGTCCACTAAACTTTCAAACCCTCTCTTCCCTTCCACCCCCTTCTGTTACAGATCATGGAAACACATTTCAAGTCTATTGTAAAGAGCCTGGAAAAGAAATGAAAAAAGATACAACATTAATATTTCATTGGTGACTGTGTTCTTTTAGCCTTTTTTAAAAAGCCTKAAAAATAATAGGTCTAGCAAATATTTGCATTTTGAGTTAAAGATGTATGTATTGTTAAGAAGTTTTAATTTTGGCTTGCGGAGCTCGTATTCTCATGACTGTCAAAGTTTCAATTTACTGTTGGGAACCAAGGATGGTGCATTAGAAGSAAGACAGAAGAAACCACTTTAGGGTTTATTCGTGACTTAAAAGAACGTGGCTTGTGGTGGTGTGTTGGAGGCTTTGAAGTGGTGACTCATATTGTGCATCATCAGTATCAGGAAAGAGTGCTTTATGTAACATTGATTTCTGTATCTTGGTTAAAAATTTCAGACAAGTAGACTACATTTAGAAACAGTGAATGTGAGGTTTGAAGAAATACCAAGCTGGAAGTTTGAATGATGCACGAGTAACTTGAATAAGCAACTTTGCAGCAGGGCAGCTGGGAATTTCATGTATTTTTTCCAGCTTTAGCTGTTACAAACAATTTGTACTTCCATGATTATTATGATTTTCGAATGGTTTAAGTACAAAATTATGGTCTGTGATACTATTTATTATGTCAGCTTCTATATTGGAGTTATTATGACTGATGCACTGATCACTTTTTCCTTAGATTTCTGTGTAACATGAATAGCATAAAACTTGATCAGCTAGAGCTGTTTTGGGAATAACATGCTCTGCAAGACAGACATGGAAGATAAATGTTTTAATTGTGTATTTGCCTCCACTGAAACTCTGACATAGCCCCTAGTATGCTGCAGATTTGTATGTCATCAATATACTGCATCATCAGAAGGTTTTTTTTTTTCATTCATTCTCCCTGTAGCTTTTTGTATACTTTCTTTTTATTAGTAGTAAACAATATAACTATGACCAAATAAACACAAAGTACCCAGCCTCAAAAAGAACCCCAGCCCTGAAAAAAATTGTGAAGTTGTCTAATACTTTCATGCTGTAAAAAACAGAGTAAATAAAAACAACAGTCCTGAAACTGTTTGATGTGTTCAGGAAGTTGGTAAAGAAACTCTTGTCCAGTTTCAAGGAGATGTAGGATGGTAGGACAGGAGTTTTATGGCCTGAATGACAGTTTTTGCACTGTGGTATAATGCTTATACCTTATTTGTCCTAATTTTCACTCATCTGCAGTTAATATGATGTTAACAGGGACTCACAGGAGAAAATTCTAAAATAAATACAAGTTTAATTACAGGTGTATAAAACAYGATTTAAATCTGTTTGAAGAAGTCAGACACTTTGAGTATTTCCTGTGGTTTGTTCAAGTGTTTTTCTGACTTTCCTTCCACCTTTACTCTTAGGAACATTAAAACTTTAAAGCTTGGGAGTAGATCATGCAAGATATTATTTCATGCTTTTCTTTGTGTTTTAGGTCTCAGGAAAGTGAGCTGTGGTTCAGTGCCAGTTACACCTTCTGTGTCTTGTTCTTGTTCTGGTTTTGGCTTCTGTGTCACCACTTGAGGCCTTGTGCTGCCTTAGGATTCAGAGGAATAAAAAATTAGTATTGGTATGAACTGGTAATAAACTTTTTTTTTTTTAAGAAAATTTCCTTTTCAAGAGAAATGGAAATGTAACCCCCCTCCTCATTTTAAAAGATGAGTCTGCAGTAGAAATATGGAGGAACAYGAAAAACCTGAAGTCAAATGATCTTTTTTCAGGAGTGATGTTAGCCTGCTGTTTTAATTGTTTTTGTGCAAGCTTCAAGAAGTAATGAAATAGTCCTTTATTCTTCTCTTTCCTTAGTGGTCTGATTTAGTAGGCTCTGCTTGTTAGGTAAGAGAGAAGTCTGCAATCCTTTTAGAAAATTCTATTTTGTGTATTGAGACTTGAGTTTGGAGTACAAATGCATGCAATTAGATTTGAAGAACTGAATCCCTTTTTTCGTGCTTTCTTGATGTACTTCAGAGAAATTAAGTTTTAAATTGCATCTTATTGATTAAAACTTATACAGTATGTTTCCTTTGAAAGGCTCTCATATACAGAGGTGAGGATGAATCTAATCTCCAGTGGAAAACAGGAATGGAGGGTATAGAGCTTGCTGAAGCTGAGCTGAGATTGTAACCCTCATCCCTTAACTCAGTCTGACACAGTAGTTACTGTTCTACCTTGACTACAATCACCTCCTCTGTAGGTTGACCGATGAAAAAACTTTCTTTGCCTAAAATCTTGTGTGTTGCTTGATAAGAAAAAGCTCTCTGGTAAGAAAAACTGTTTGCCTTGGAATTTCTTGTTCAAATCTCATGGTGATATCTGTGAAGAGCATTAGGCTTTTTGTGAAACATACCTATTAGAATTAGTTATAGAAATATCTCTGCAGTAATGTTATACCATATGATCTTTTACATTACATCTAAGTAACCATTTTTATGGTTACTTTTTTAATACTGTGTTTTGAGTATTGAATAAGAAGTAAGTTCAAGCCATTGCCCCTCCTTTTAGGAAGCAGGTTGGTAAAAGTTGACAGACTCAAAGTATTTTTTCAGGGCCCTGACATTACTATGACAATAGGAATAAAGACAAGTWGAACTATGGTTCCACTGCAAGTAATCAATAAAACAGGATTTTGAATGATTCTGAGACAATGCACAGAATGGCTTGAAAAAACTTTTTTCCCATTGTTTTTCTGAAAATGGCARTTGTCACTTTTATGAGGAAATGAGAAGATTTCTGAACACTTGCTTTTATCTTTGCTTTTGTTTATAAATAACTGTGAGAGAACCTGGAAAGGAAACCTTTGGTCCATTGAATAGRAAAGGAGATTACAAAGGCCTGAAAATCCAGGTATATTAATATATTATAAGTCTGACTTTCTCTTAAAGATAATATTCTCTAATGTAAGTTCATCTTGATATAAAATACAGCCTTTTTATAGATGGCAGACGTTAACTGTAAGTAGTAGAGATTTCCTGAGTTATCTATTCTGAAAACCTTTGCTTGATRTGTTAAGGCTTCCACTTTTCTTCATTTCTTTTATCAATTAAACTGTTCTCTAAATTATTCAGGAATTAATTCTCATTCTGATATATGTTGAATTTTTTATTTTGTGACCAAAAAACCTTCTGCTAGTTATTATTTAAAGGGTTTAAATTGCACAGAAACATCTTAAGGAAACTGGAATGTTTTACAAAAACATTCACCTTGAAATGTGGTGAGTTTGGTTAAGTCCAAATGCCAGGCAGGCTTTTCCTTGCAGGTGCAATGTAGCTATAAAAGTTGCAGAATATTGTCAATATTACAGCTTCACAGTAGATTCTGTACTTTTTAAAAGTATACAGTTACAATAAGTTGTCATAAAATCATCATAGCCAGCAATAAGGTAGAGATGTTTATGAAGCAATTTGCTTGTCTCTTGGCTTTCCCAAAGGTAGATATTAACATGCCAAACTTGATCTTTCACAGTTCAGAATTATGACTGACTAGAACTCCTTRTAATTGTTTTACATTTCAAGATTTTTCTTTGTGAGAAAAGGTTATTTTTTTTCTTTCTYGCTTGCTTTAACCTAACTGAACTCCTTCTGTTCAAACCTTTTTATTTTTGAGGGGTGAGGAATATTGATTATGTGAGTGATACTCTGAAAAATATTTATTTGTAAGCTTGCTCTGGAGAGTTGTGATAAATTGAAATCAGTATTATAATAGAAATATTCCTGAAATTCCCTTAGTGCTGGCAGATAGAGTGGTWGGTACTCTATAGTGTAAGGCAGTGCTAGTCTTTTTGAACAGTCCAATTTTTCTAATGATAAAATGATTTTGTGTCTTCTGTATTTTTCTGTATGTGGTTCCCAATAGTATACAGCTTCTTGTATTCACCTTTAAAGGAACTAGTGGTATTCTTATCTGCAAAGCTCTATTTTCTGCAGTTTAGCCCTGAAGGCATTTTAAAAATAAACTTGGCACACTACACCCAGCTATAAAGAGGAAATTCCACTGTATTAAAAAGCCCTGCTTGTCTTACAGCTTTTTAGTTTTTACTCTTCTATTTATTTAACAGTTCAAGTCACTGAAAAGATGCAGTTAAAAGTTGCTTGATATTTAAATGTGGGTGAAATGCTGGAGAGAGCCTGTTTTACAGGAGAATGTGGTGCTGACACTTCTGCCTGGAGCCCTGAGCTGCTGGGAGAGGCATCAGAGGAGATCCCTTCCCATCCTGGAGTTTGGCTGGCTCAGGGAGGTGCATGCAGGATTTGCTGGTGGCTCYTTGCAGGTGAGAGCTCCATTAACAAAGAGGTGACAGGCAACTGTGCCACCTTCAGAAAGATCTAGAGCTCAAATCTGGGAGATGTCCCAAAGTGTATCTGCAACAGGATGACACTGTGCTGGATGGGAATGCTGGGGGTGACCTAGAAAGGAACATGATGTCCTTGCTTTAGCTGTTGTTCCCTGTAGCTTTCTCTGTCCTCTGGGTAGAGGATGAGTGCATAAACTCACTACAGTAAAAAAATTTTCTTAAGCGTTGCAGTTCAAGTTCAACATGTGTCCATTACCACTCAGTGTTTTTCTACATTAGTTATTGCTTGCCATGTTTCTTGATTTTTCTTTGCATAGTCTCACCCTTCATCCTGTTTTTTCCCCTCAATTCTCTTGGCTGGGCCATTTCTGACCCTTGATGGACTTCGCCTCTCATCTGTCTCCATTTTTGCAAATGCTTTTGACTTAGGATCAGTATGATACAGTGTTCTTGTACGTATTGAACACACTACTGCCGTATTTTTCTCTTAATTCATTCACCATTCATTTCATTGACTTCTCCAGATATGTTTTTTTTTTATTTTCCATTCAGATTCATGTGATCTCTCTACGTAACTGGATTGGTTACTGTGAGCATATATACTTAAATGGAACTGTCTCCCTCTTCCCTATTACAGCAGGCACATAAGTTATTTCCTTCATTTTCTTTGTTTTCCTGCCTGAGCCACCTACCCCACCTAATTCCAGCATATGTAGGAGGTTTTGTTTAATATTGAAAGGTCAGCTCTGCAGTTGGACAGTAAAACCCAGCTTGTGTTCTTTGCTTTCCTCCCTGCTGCTCCCTGACAAGAACTCCTTGTTGGTTTTTTTTCTCCTGCAGTGTAATCATAAAAACCTTGGCTCTAGCCAAACTGCTTCTGGGATTAATTAGCATGCTAGGCATATCTTGTTCCCTAGTTTATATGTGAAAATCCTAAAGCTCTTTCTCTCTCTCTCCTAATATTCTGAAAGTTCAGATCAATGCACAGCAGTGTTGWGGTGGATGGTAAATTGGGAGAGAAAAGGACATCCTGGAGAGGTGAGAGGAGCCTGAGACAAGAACTGTTGGCTGGGAGAGTAAATTTGTTYCATTTTTTCATAACCAGAGTTATAAAATATCACCTGAGCAAAGTTCAGGGCAAAGGGAATGCTGCAGCTGCTGACAGATCTTTCCAGTAAGAAGAGACCTTGTTTGTTTTTCATATTTCCTTTTCCTTAAACAAATAAACACAAAACACTTGTGGAGCCCAGGTGTCTGAGTAGGACCTTTATCTTAGCCCTTTTCATCTCCCCTTGTCTAGCAGCAAATATTTATGAAGTTTTGTGTGCATGTTTTTTTGTTTTTGTTTTCTTTTTTCTTCTAAACAGTAGGATTCTGTAGCATCTTGTATCACACTGGTAATGGTGGTATTCAGAYACCACCATACTGTAGTTCATAGAAGCCACACTCTTTGTCAAGGTAATTTTTTTAATGCTGCTGCAAAAGAACCACACAGACTTTTTTGCAGTTTTACCAATATGTTGATTTGTACCAAGTTTTGGAGGCTGCAAGATGRTGATAGATGATGGTAGTTAATCATCGTGCTTCGTGTATGGACAAGAGTTTAGGTCTTCTGATGGACAAATCCGCAAATTCTAAGTTCCCATCAGCACTTTACTCATAAAGCCTAAACCTAAAGGTGGCAAAGCACAAGAGCTGAGTGTGAGCTCTTTGTGTACATTGCAGACCATTGATCCTGAATGTCCTTGTCCCTGATGGCACCCTGGTATGTTTGTAACTGAAAAATGTCTTCCAAATATTTCTTTGTGGTTTCTGTTTGCTCACTCAGCTACTCCTTCCACCAGTCCCTGAAAACCTAACACAGATTTTCTAAAACCAGCAGCAAGGTGGGTTGGAGAAAATAAGTCCCCTTTTCTAATCTTGGAAAAGTTATTACTTGTGATAATTACTAGTTTGGTGAGTTTAATATTTCTGTTATGTTGCTGTAGGATGGTGTTTGAATAGTCTAATTGCAACTCTCTAAAGCAACTTGAATTAGAATAAATGTTTTTATAACTTAGATCTAAATGAAAGAAAATAATAATGTGTACATTGTACATACAATTGAAGTAGCCCATTGTAGCTGGCACTGCAGGAAAATGTGCCATTTAAATCTTACTTTGCCAGAGAAGCTTCTGGTATGAATTCATGTTTTTTTTTCTTTTCCATGAGGGTTTGAAGACAATTTTTTGTGTTTTCTCTGAGCGGGATTGAATGCTGCCTGTTGTGACTTCAGTTCTTTCTCAGCATCAGTATGGGTCTGGTTCCTAGAGCAACTGAAGTTAAAAAATAGATTAAGTGAAAACCTGTGAAGAATAATGGAAAAAATTAGTTTGTCAATATCTGCTATATTAGAGGGAAAGCTGTGGATTTTTTTTTTTATTTTCACTGTGATGCTTCAAGGCTATATTGTTTCCCATGGCACTCTATGACAAATAATTTGWCTTGCAGGCGCATGATGTTCAGAAGAGCTGTTCTCCAGGACATCATTGCATGGCAGCTACAAGTTAAATTAGATGATKCTTATATTTAGTGTGAAGTCACTYGTGGCCCTCTGATAATCTAGCGATWCTGCRTTTTTTCAAGCTGTCAGTAAGCTTGGACAAGCCTTTACTTTGGTATTTTAAACAGTAAAAGTAAAGTTTAGCTAGTTTTAATTTACTCAGATACCCAGATAAGTGTGGGTGTGAAATTTTCAATAACAAACTATCATGATGAAAGTAAAACCAAGGAAGGATATTCACAACAACAATGGAGCAGCCTTTAAAGTATCACATAATCTTAAAAAAAAAAGTTAACCAGAACAAAAAAGAGTGGCAAAAGTTGGTGGGCTTGTACAGTTTTTGAAAGATGATGCTTGACTTGTTTGAGACTGACAGGGAAGGTAATTACTGCATGCAGGTTCCTTCTGAGSATGCTGCCTGTCACTAAGCATTTGCATTTTGGAAGCTCCAGTTTGAACACCTCACTTCACCCTATTACTGCCGCACGGACAAGTAATGGGACAGGGCTCTGTCAGTGCTTGGAAAGCACCAGGAACTAAGTAGGAAGTCAGGATGTGTGTCTGAGTAGTACTTTATTAAATGGTTCTAGTAATTAAAGCTGCCAGACGTGTTCACTGCCCTTGCCAACAGCCCAGCCTTGCAAAGGTCTCCTTCAGTTCCTGCCAGAGTGAGCWTCTTCCCTGGAGTTGTGTTGTGTTTGTAGGTTTGCAGTCTTGCCAAGTCCTGCATTTTGAATATCAGAGTCACCCACGTGGCTTCTGCTTTGCACTCCTGTTTGGCTGGGCTGAGACACTGTTCTCACTGACCCTGTGTGATGCCAACCAGTGCCTCTGACCTGCAGCACGGGGCAGGCTCACCTGTGCTGGGGCAGCTCCCAGGTAGCTCAGGATCCTGAGCCTTTCCTGTGCATCATCCCCTGACTGTTGTGCAGCCTAATATATGATATCATGCAKAAAAAGAAAAGGCAGTTGAAGACTCTGTGATTTATAATATTTTTTTCTTTTTTTTCTTCACTCTTGCATAATTTGGTAGCCTTCTGGAAGAAGGCAGAAAAAGGAAAAATGTAGGTAAATCTATTGGAAGAAAAAGTGTGTAGATAAACGCTGTTTTGAGTTACTCAAAACATGGGACTGCATGTGTTTCGGCAAAATTTTGCTCAAGATTTATTTTGTAGCTCAAGAATTGATGCCATGAGATTTTTTTTAATGCAACATGTTCAGACCCGTGTTACTTGTACTTCTTATTCCTAGAAAAAGCCTTTTGACCTTTCATTTTGATCTTGAAAGAGTTGATACTTTTATTCTCTTCTTGAAACATTCTGACATGCTTTTAAGTAATRAAACAGACTGGTTTTCTTGTTGGTTCATTTTTATCTTTCTGCTTCCACCAGGAGTTAAGCATTTTTTAGAATTTCCCTTCAGAATTCCACTTTCAGAATTCCCAGTGCCTTTCTTTTTGTCACCTCCTTGGACCTCTGCCTATCTCCATTTGACCTTATAAGCCTTTTTTACTCTATCTGCCCTGTAGCTTTCATTGTTACAATTTTTATTCTTGTTTCCTTAAGAGCAGAACAAAACCCCAAAAGGTAGTTGAAATCTATGGGAAGGTCAGGGACATGAACATAATGAACAAAAGCATCCTAAAATSTAATTTGTGGTGTTCTTTCTTCTTCATTTTGCTCCATCTATTTTCTCCTGTGTATTTGCATAGTGAAGTCCTCAGTGGGGGATTGGCTTAGTTTTGCTAAGCAGTGAAGCCTTCTCTGTATTTTAAATCTAATGTAATTTTAAAAGACAGAAAACCAACTTCATCAGTTAAATAGTAACAAGCTATAATACATTGATACGGGATAGTTAAGCTGTGCCTGTCATTCCTTTGGTAAACTTCAAGGAACAACTGCAGCATGCTTATCACAAGCTTTGCTTTCTTTGATTTAATGTTAAAAGCAGTTCTTGCTTTACAGCTGCTCAAGACTGCCTGATTTTGCTGGGCTGGAACTTTGGGAGTGCTTGGCTTCCTGCCTGGTTTTCAGCAGCTTGTCAGGGACAGATGTTGTGCTGTCTCCTTCTGAGTATTTTAAAGCTGCTCAAGTGAATTCTTCAGACAGCACTTATAAATCCACATGGAGGCTTTTGAAGGCCAATAATTTAAACTGCAAGACTAAAAATTTAAAAGCTCAAATGGCATATTTGACATGCTATTCAGTGAGAACATGCACAAAAGAATCAGTGTCAGCATTTGCCAGTTTAAAAATACATTTAAAAAAAACCCTCAAATTTCTAATAAACTCTGGTAATTATTATCTGGTAATGATGTAAGAATATGAAACARGAGAATACAGGAGCATGTATCTTACAGACATCACAAAATAGAGCAACAGCATTGAATATTCATGTTTTGAACCTGCAACTGATTGTCATAGATTCCCTGTGTCTAGTTTGTGTAATTCCAGATTCATGTACATACTTGAATAAGCAAAATGATTTGCATGTCCATAACTACTACAAGAATTTTGGAATATAAAGTCTGACAGCAATGTCAGTCATAAAAATTATCAGTGTTTCATATAATTACAACTTTGGAAATAGAAGCCTAGAGTATATTTGTCTAATAAATTCCTCAAGTCTACTCTGTTCTGTACCATGCTGGCATAAGGATAATTTCTAAATGGAAGTAAGAACTCTTGTTATTTCTGGACTAAAGAAAGTTCCAAATAGGGCAGAATTTTTGTTTTTTTTTWWAAAAAAATTATATGAGAAACTTTTTCAGGACTAAGGATACTAAATTTCTTCTTAGCTTTCTGTATTTTGCTAATCCGGAGAAACTGTTGTGTGAGAGAAAGAATTAGATGTGTAACCGGGATTTTGAAATGGTGACTTAAAGAATGGAAATTTTCACTTGARTGATTTAGTACCAGAATCGGCTAGAAATGTTTTCCTGTTTTCTCTCTCATCCTTCTATTTTGCTTTAGTAATATGAACCATCCTGATACATCTCCTTTATTCTGGGGGTGTTTTGTAGGGTGTCAGCCACTAACGCAAGTCTCTTGTCAAGACTGGAAAGGAACCAGACCATTTAAGCTAATGTAAGTGCACAAGCGCCAAGAGAACAGAAAGTACTTTCCTCAGAAGTTAGTTTGTTTTTGTTTTTTTCCCTTCTGTATGCTGCTTAARTACATCATATTTACTGTATTTATTCCTTTCTCTTTTTTTTTTCCATGAAAAGAGGTATAGGGATTTTGTGTAATTTGCTTTGTCTTCTTTAGTGTCCATTGAGGCAGTAGGAAAAGAAGATAGAAGAGATCTCAACCATCCTTCACTTAGGTTTTTTTTTTGGGTTTTTTTTTGTGAGTAGGCATGAAGGATGATCCTCAGGTTATACTAAAGAGAGGAATAGAAATTTGTGTTGTCTGTGGTCCCTTTAAAGGGGATTTAAAGGTGTTTGGGCTTTTTAAAATGCATTTATCCTCACATCAGTTTTCTCCGTGTTCTTTTGTTGCCTCTGCTGTCCACGAAGAAGTAATTTATAAAGCAGCACAGTGTTTTTGCTTGCCTTGTAGTGAGTTTTGGCGCAGTGCATTGGCATGCAAAGTTAGACCTACTCAGGGGTGATTTGGARGTTCAGCAGCAACTTATGCAGAGGCCACAGGATACCGTAGTCTGCAAGCAAAATAAGCTGTTAATCACATACTTGCACTGAAATACCCTCTTTATGTATGACTGTGTTTTATTTTATTTGTTACTGTTTCAATATACCCAAGACTTAGGTCAGTATTCGCAAATACTGAATACTTGATGCCCTGAAAATGAGCTGCGGATCATTTTGTAATTGAAGTATGGTAATAATGCTATTGATGCATGAGGGGAAAGAAAATCTTGCTTCCTGTATCATAACTATTCTAAAATCTATGGTAATATAAATAAATTTTTAAGTGACCGTGTTCCTTGTAGATACACTCAGGGTTCTATCCATGGAGCTGAAGAGGGAGATGTGAAATCTTTCATGTCTTTGTTTGTTATGTTTACTTGTGTTTTATGAGGGTTTTTTTTGTTGTTGTTTGTGTTATTTGGGTGTTCTTTTTGGGTTTTTTTTTTTTGTTTTGTTTGTTCTAAACACATGTGAGACTCTTGTGGGAGTCACAGGAGACTCAGTGGATGTGAAGGGGAATCTGGTGCTGCTCCTGCCCCGGAGCTGGGTGAAGCAGGATGGAGGTGCTCAGCCTCCTATGGTAGCACTATGTCAGAATGTTCAGTAGATCTATTTGCTTTCACTTCTTAATATATTTTTTCTGTTTTCTCTCTAAAACTCTATGAAATTTACATAGCTCTTATCTTTCTATATACAAACTCATCTCTGGGGCTTTGCTGTCACTTCTATGAAGATTTGTCTCTTCTACTGTAACCTTTATAGTACCTTTGGAGTTTGTAAACATACAGTGCTAGAATGATGACCAGTTCTAAAGGCTACATCTGTATCTTCATCTCTTCTAGGTTTTTATCTTYATCTCTTCCAGATATTTAAATATACAACTGAAATTTGAATTGTCTATTCTAATTTATACATAAGAAGAAAGTTACAAATCTTTCATCAGTTTGAGTCATCCTTCAGTCATTTCCTGATTTCCCCAAAGAAATCCCTTTCCCTTACGTACTTCTTTCCGCCTTCAAACTTGCACAATTGCAAATGATGTTTTGCACTGTGAGATGTATTAATGCAGCAGTACATTTTCCTTTCCAAATGTAATCCATGTCGAATAATGAAAAGCACAGGCTGATCTCATTTGTGATAGATGTAGTGTTAGCAAGAGATCATTTCTTCTCCTGTCCTTGATGAAAATTAGGCTGTCAAAGATACTAGCTGTCCATGTGTTAGCACATGGGTTTCCTTGCTGCTAAATGTCACCGAATTTTATTATGGTAATGACTCAAGGAAGAAATGGTGGGGAATAGGTTGTCATTAGCTAAGCAGAATTTAACAAAGAAAAAGCGTCCTGACAAGGTTTATTTAGAATGATGTCCCATCATTTTATAGTTAATCTTCTTCAGGGTTTCACAGTTCCATGGAAGAAAACAAAGGTACATTATAAAAAAGCAAGAGCCTCCCATTGTTCATCATCTTTAGTGTTTATCATAACAAAACATGGCCGAAATTGGTTAGTTTATGTAGCAGAYAGTTGTCAGTTTTGACTGAAGAATTCTCTTGCAATTTAATAAAAAATTCTGGGAATTAACTGTATGGCAGCTGATTGCAAAATCTTGAATGTAAATGTCATGGTTTAATTTGAATATTAGCAATAGACAGTGTGATTCATTTGAAATTTGAATCTCCCAGATTTTTAGTCAGATGTTCATTAATTCTCATCTTACATGGTGCCTAAAGTCTTCCAAGTTTTTTGTTTAATTTTTTTGCATTAACTTATGGAGATAGTCACAATAAGGTGCCTCTTTAAAATATATGTGAAACTCTGAATTTGAATGTTACAGATGGTTGATTCTCTGCATTCCTCCTATAATGAAGCAAGCATTAACACATGGCTTCCATACTGAATACGAGTTTAGAATATCTGCTATTCAACAGGTCCTTAGAGACAATAACTGCATTCAGGGTAATTGAATCTGAATTAAAAAAAGGTTTTTAGTAACCTGTGCTTAACCAAGTAAGAYTGACTGTACATCAGACTGTCAAATATTTAGCTCTTCCATCCAAGAAATGCCTGTGCAAACTGTTTTCAGCATTTTGAGAGCAGCACCAATAAGCACCTTAAAGGGCAACCAGATTAGTACACACTGGGGTACCTTTGCTGCCGAAAGGAGAAGCATTAAGATTTAAAAAAAAAAAAAAATAGAAAAAGGGACGCATTCCTCTTCCTCTTCTGCTTTCTGCCTAGTAATCCCTAAGTATCTTGTGATGAATTTGCTGTATGCTTTTGTGGGTTTTTTTTGAACTAACATAGCAACAGCTCCTCCAACAAAACAAAGCCTACATGTTGCAAATCATAAGTCACTTCTGTGAGTCTTTTTGTTTCATGCTGGCCTTTGCTGTTTGTGGTCTGGTCTGGGGTGGGCAGGCATGAAATGACTTCAAAAATTTCTAGCCAAGTAAGTTAGGCTCAATGAACATGTTAAAAAGTGTCTGAAAATGCCTGTAAAGATGACGAGACCCTTTTAAGGGTTCCCATCCTGTTATTCTGTTTTTCAGAAGTCATTTTGTAGTCAGGATCCTGGGATTGAAGAATAAAGTCTTTCACTTGCAATCTCAGAGAAATCTTGTAATAGTGCTGTGCTGGCTCTGGCTGGGGTGGTATTATGAAGTTTTCCTTTTGCACAGCAGCCCATGTGGGCCTGCRTGTCACGCTGGTGACTAAAACAGTGCTGGTTGTGAGGAGACTCAGCCAGGACAGCTGATCTCAGCTGACCAAAGGGATGTTACATGCCATGCCATATGATGCTGTGCTCAGTAGTGAGAACTCAGGGAACAGTGGGGCAAGGGAGAGGATGTTGCAGGCTATGATACTTGTCTTGACAGTCCTGTGGTGAGACTTCTCTTCCCAGAAAGGCATTGGACATCTGTCTGCAGATGGGGAGCAGTGAATGAATTTTGTTTTGCCGTTCTTATTAAACTATTGTCTTGCTCCATGGGACTTGTAACCTTCGTTTTATTTTTTCACTTCATGCCATGGGAAAGGGTAGTGGATTAAAGGCCGGGTGGGTCTTTGATGGCTGTCTGGAATCAACTCACTTTAAATTTCCCTGGATGACTGGTACTGAATAGGTTGAAAACGCTGTTGCAGATTGAGAGTGKGAATGGGAGGCCAGACCTGTTTGATGAAGTAAGATGATGTATTCTGCTGCTCAAAGGTGGTTTACCAGCAGAGTTGCAAGATAAAGGATGTTTCAGCATCCTTAAGGGGTTGGTGTAACTGGTTAGGATTCATGTGATAGAAACCTGTATGGGTGATTGCTTGTTCCGTGCTCCACAGCCCTAGTCCTGATCAGGCTGGTAGTGTTGAAGGTGCAAGACAGGCTTTGAAACTGAGTTCTCTGGAAAGAAAACAACAAAGTCAGGCTTGTTTGGTTGGTTGCAGTTTGTTTTGGTTTCTTGAGAGCAAGTTGATGCTAGTGGTATCTGCTGTTGCTTTTTGAAAGGGTTTATGTAGTGAGCAGATGTCACTTGGTGGCTGTCAGACTGTTTTGTGCTTAGCTGAATGAGTAAACAAACTATTGGAGAGAGTGTGTTCGAGGATTTGGGTCTTTAGAATGCTGTGTCTTTGTAACCTGTATTTACAGAGTGAGACTTACAGAATGGAAGATTGCTGTATTGAGTTGTCAGTGTAGGGTATTATTAATTACAGACTATGTCTTGTGAGCAAATTGATATAATCTGACTGTAGAGCTCTTTTTCTGCATGGGTAAGCAAATGCATGAAGCTGTAAACAGATGTATCAGACCTTCTACTTTAATATGGGAAAAATTAAAAGTTAAGGTTGTGAGCAGGTTCAACAGTAAATAAAATCACTAGGTCATCAGATAAATGCTTAATGCAGAATGCAGTTCATCTTCATTCAGTATCTTAACACSTGAGATAAATAGGATACTTGATGCATTTTAGTGTTCTGTTCAAATTCCCTTTAAAATGAGCCAGATGCAGCTTCATCAGTTTTTACTTTTGAGACTTGTAGTATCATATTGCTACATATCAGCATAATTAGAGATGCATACTCAGTGGAGTTAAAATTGTGTATTTACAAGATATAAATGCAGTTCTATAGCCATGAAGTCCAGGAATTAAATAGCTGAATTAATCTGACAGAAGCAAAGTCAAGAGAAATTACTGAAAGCAAGAAGAGAAGGTCTGAAATAAATTTGTGTGGTTTAGTTTTACATCATCTGTTACTGGTTGGTAAACAGGGCAGCTRCAAGGCTCTGATGAACCATGGGAAGGGCTGAGAGTCACACAGAACTAATCTGCTCATCAAATGAGTCCAGAATAGCTAAACAACACCCCAAACATTTTTTATCTGTTTCAGCTGTTTACTGTCAATGCATTTTACGTATTGATGAAAAAAAAATTCACTTATCAATCTGTWATCCTGGCAGGTTTATTAATGCTATAATTTTTTTTAAAAGATGTGTGTAATGAGAAYACCTTAGGATGCTGAGTAGAATATTAATAGCCAGCCCTGAAAAATAAATCAGATTGTCCAATAGATTGTTCCACCTTCTCTTTGTCTTTCTCTTCCCGAATGGTATTTATGCCATCAGTCAGCATTAGTTCTCCCTCTCTTGAAGAGTTCTGCCTAAGATTCCATGGTGACCTGCTTTGAGAGACTCTATCTTCAGATTTGTATTTTAGTTCAGAATGAGTTTTACAGAATGTCATGTAAATGGATTTGGATGTTATACTCTAAGCTGAAAGCCTTTGAAATACACAGTAAATACCTAAACTCTACTTGACACCTTAGGAAGGTACTAGCAGCAAGTGAGGAAGTGATATAAAGAAGCTTTAGTTTGCTCATGTAATTTTATTGGGAGAAAAATCTTAGAAGATGTAAGAATTAAGATAASGTGGGAAYCATTTACAGAGCATATGAAAAATTRTAGATCCRAGAACACAGTGTGAGCCAAAAAATCTTAAAAATCTTAAGAGAACCTTTATATTTAATGATGTGTCAATACATGTGGTCACTTTTCTCGAAATGCAACTGTCTTGGTTTTCATCCTACCTGTTTCTTCTCTTCCTCTCTCAAGTATTATTTCAGCTTACTGGGAAAAAAGTGTTTCTCCAAACTGCATGAGTCTGTTTTAAAAATATTTTTATTACTTTGTGGTTTATTGTAAACAGGTCAAAATAATAAGATGCTTTCTGTGGCATATTTTTAACTTGAAAGGTTTTAACTTTGAAGTCATTAACCAATTGCAAGTTACAGCTTGGCTCATTTAGTGTGTTCCCAGGGAAAAATACTGAATTGCTGCTCCTGCATTCAGCTGTAGTGGAGTGTGCATTAAACTCTGCCTCACCCCCTGTGCTATTCTGAGCTTCTGCATGCAGACAAGCACTGAGTTCAGCCAGGTACACCAGCAAAGCCTTCATGTCCTGGGGATGTTGTCTGCGATGGGATGAAGTCACACACCTTGTGGTTTAAAAAATGCCAGAAAAAAGCTTATAAAAAGTTTGGGGAGGCTTTCAGAGGAAGAGTTTATCTGATGCAGTCTATGGCCTTCGATTTGGTTCACACAAACGGGGCAAAGAACATTTTTTGCCAGTATGACTCTTAATTTTTTATTGCAGGAATTGACAAAGGCTGGAATATAAATTCTGTATTAGCATTAGAGTTTTTAAATCCCTCCTGATTCCACTTCCAGCCTAGAGCCCCACTGGTGGGTGTGACAGCCTCAACTGAGGAATTTTCTTGTAGTGGGGCTRTGGTGGCTGTGATTGAACTGTGACCTTGGATTGCTTTAACTYCTCCAGCAAATGAATAAGCTGTGTTCATAGACACAGGAAAGCTTACTCCTGAGGTGGTTAAATGAGCTGATTTGAATTTGGCAATAAGAGCTTCTTTCCCAGGTGTCCTGGAGTACTTCTATTCTAGCCATGCATTTCTGTGATTTAATATGTGGTTTTGTGTTTTAATAGCATTTTGCCWAATTTTGTTAGATTGGAACTGGTTTTGATTGCTGGGTGTTACTCTCATGAGCTTTCAGAAGGAGAACTGAAGTGCTGCATAAAATACCCCATGCTTTATTGACAAGATCAGATTTTCTTTTTTGTGATCTAATGCCTGTTATCCTGAAGTCTGGTAATTAGATTGTTTTTTCCAGTACTCCATGTGCCTGGTAGTGAATATRTCATATTTATAGGTAAAAGCAAACTAGTGATGAGTCATGTGATGGGAGCTAAATATGTGAATTTCCACAATCTGTTCTATTATAAATATATTTTGTTATTTAACATCAAACATATTTAATTTTGTACTCAGTTTTTATAGAAGTTGTCCTGCTTAGAGGCTAGTATTTTGTGTATGCTTTAAMCTTTGCACTTGAATGTGGAAATATTCTGAGTTTAAGACAGTTTCAGAGRCAGAATTAGTTAAATAAAGCTAAACAGTGAGTTGGTCTTTGAGATGAAATCCAGTTAAATATATTTAGCAAGTCTGGTATTTTTCTGAAAAGTACAATGAGGGACTATATGATAATGTTTGAAAAACATACCTGTGTGACAGAAGAGCTAACATTGAATAGATGCAATATCCAGGTAAATGCCTTTTGGGGTAGCTAATCATGAAGTCATACCCAGTGAAAAATGAGAGAGGAGCCTCTAGATTTAATGCAACGGAATAAAAACTCCTTGCCTAGTTGAGGCTGTAGCACTGAAAAGCTGATATTTCCTTCCTGTCACTGTGGGTGTGTTTTAGGGAAATGCAATCGGCCGAGTTGCTGCCAGCAGTGTGAGTGCAATGGGATTGTGTCATGTTTCCGACAAAAGCTTTGCTGTGCAGCCACATGACTGCGGCATCCAGAAATAATCACATAATCTCGCTGCTAGAGGGCCTGCGTTAGACTCACAGCAGAACTCTCTGTTTGGAGCCTAACTGATATTTTCTTTAATTTTTTTTTTTTTTTTAAGAAGAAGATACAAGGAACTTTACAAATGCACTAGGGCCTGTACATTACTTGTCTCGTTTTTATCTGCCAGATGTTGTAGGAAGTGAAGTGTATGTTTAAAAATACTTGAAGTTGTACAAAAACATACTAATTTTTTTAAACAGAGTTTTGCTTTAGAGGGTGGATCTTAAAATTAAAAATATTTCCAGGTTATTGCTCGTGAAAAATAATGTGTCTGGGAACAGTTGCAGATAATTGAATTTCTGTTTTGTTCCTAGGGTTATGTTTTTTACTTCTCCTGGCATTTCTGAAAATCTCAGTAATTCTCTTATGCAACCACTGGCAGCAATAATACGCTCTGAAAAAGCATGAGAGACCCAGTCAAGGCTAGGACAGAATTTAATGCTTAAAATAGGGAAATCTATTGAGCAACCGGATCCAGTGAAAGATGCCCCTGCCCACGGCAGGGGGGCTGGACCAGATGTCCTTTAAAGATCCCTTCCAACCCAGTTTGTTCTATGATTCTGTCAAGTGTTAATATGTTCAAAATTATAAGTATTTTGAAGCAATTGCTGTTTTTTTACTACTTGTCTTTCCTATTTAGATGACAAAGGGRGGAAGATAATATTTGTAAAATCTGGTAAAATCTGCCCGGTTTTCATGTGAAGTGTTTTTTTTTTGGTTTGTTTGTTTTTTGTATGTTTTTTTCTTTTAGAGATTGAATGTAATGTTATGTAATTGTAAAAGACATATATGGGTTTGGTTGGGGTTTTTTTAGTTCTGTATTCAGCACAGCAGCTTACTTTCCCTGTTGTATGCAACATTTAGAAGGCTGTTGGGAAGGGATGCTTTAGCTTTTTTTCAGGGAAGGTTTCTCTTGTCAATAGAGATTATAAAGACAAGGCAGTTCTGTTCTGCCTAACCAAARAAGCAAGGAGGGCGATTGGCTGCCCAAAACTTGGCTGTGTAAATGCTGAAGGTTGTTCTGCAAGTTTTGCATGCTCAGTGGAAGGGGAAAAAAAAGACTGGTTAGAACTKCCACAGTTTTATGTGGTGGAGTCTTACCAGCTGACTGATGTAGATCAGTATCTTCTGTCTTGGGTGGATTTTCTGATTTTTGGCACCCAGGTTGCCCTTGTGAAATACACATTTATGAACACTTGCCGCTGTTGAAAGATGCTTCATAACCAGMTATCCAGTGGAGTTACCTAAATGTRTGGCATCCGTAGCCATTRCTTCCTAAGTAATWRTCATAATGTTGTCAGGTTAGAAGCTTAAAGCCAGAGCAATATTCTGCTCTTGTGAGATGCCACCCTGTAGTGCTGTGCCCAGTTTTGGGGCCTCCAGGACATGAATCTGTTGGGGAGAGACCACAAGGTTGCTCAGAGGGCTGGAACATTCCTCACTGTGGTGACAGGCTGAGAGAACTGGGGTTGTTGAGCCTGGAGAAGAGAAGGCTCCAGGGACACCTCACTGCGGCTTTTCAGTACAGAAAGGAGGCCTAAGGAACGATGGGGACAGACTTTTTAGCAGGGCCTTTCTGCTAAGACAAGGAGTAAAGGCTTTAGGCCAGAAGAGCTTTGACTGAGTTTGTGTATGAGGAATAGCTCATGTGAAGTTAGGGAAACACCAGAGCATGCTATCCAGTGAAGTTGTGGATGCCCTCATCCCTGGAAACATTGTAGGCCAGGTTGGATGGGGTCTGAGCARTCTGATCTAGTTGAAGATTATCCCCCTCATTGCAAAAACATTGGGCTAGAYGACCTTTAAAGGTYTTTTCCAAACCCAACCATTCTGTAATTCTAGTAAAATTGGGAGGRTCAACTTCCCCATTCACTTACAGTTGCCTGTTGTGTCTTCATTGAACTGATTGCAGAAGTTGCTTTTGTCCAGATACCTCTTTTGATGATCAACACAAATAAGGGCTAACTTTTGATGCTTCCAAATTATGCAACAGCTGTTGTATCTAACTTATTTTTACAGTTATTGCTGTCCTCCCCATGTTCAGYAATGCCAAGAGTCTCATTTTAGAGTTGTGTCTTTTTAGGACAAAATGTAATATACATATAGGTAGCTGTGCAATAAATTGTTGATGTCAATGCTGCCTTAAAACCTTTTTCTTTTCAGTGTAGAGACCATTACAATGTGTGTGTAGAGTTTCAGATGTAGTGGGCTTTAAAATGTGAAATATAGCTCTTCTGTTGTATGAAATGATTGCTGTATACATGAAAAATTATTTCTGCAAAGCTTTCTGGGCTTTTTCAGCTTGACTCACAAGTAATAAAAGTGCCAGATGATAAGAAAAATCTTGTGAACAGGTGCTCACACTTTTTTTTATTTGAATTTCTCAGTAACTTTTCTTACTGCTTACTCATTATATTTTTCTGCTAGTATTTATTGTTTGAAATTATAAAAAAGTTATGGTAGCAATATATTTTAAGCTCACTGAAGGGTTATCACATTGATTGTTCATCTAACTGAGGCTGAAACCTTCTGTGTTTTAGTCTTAGTTGCATAAAAGCTGAATTTCCTCAGSTGCAAGTTTCATATTTGTAACTTTAGGCAGGGTTGAACTTCAGAATGAGCTTAGGTTCTGTGTCTGCAGGAGCATTGTAGCTGTGGTGCTGTGTGTGGGGGCATGAGCTCTGTTAGGGAAAGGTGCAAAATGCCTCCCACTAGTTTAGAGTAATTTAATTTTTAATTRTAATATCTTTTATCCAAAAATCTCYAAGTGCTTTATAAACACTTACAGCTTTATTCTCACAATGYTCTTCTGTATTGCAATGCTTTGCAATAAGGGAGTGCTGTGAGAGTGAAATGTTACCTTAATTTTCCACGTGTGAGATGAGCATGTTGTGTGTCTAGTGCAACAAATGTTCCTGATGACACGAGAATGTGAGTCACAGTGTAGACCACAGTTTTATTAAACWWAATCATACAGCTGCAGATGAAAATTAAAGGCTATAATCATATTGTTCAAGCCCTTGAACTGTTCCACYGTCACAGAGGAATTCAGTACTAATGCTGGTAGCAGACATTGATACAGCAGTTGCCAGGCCCAAAGCTAATGGTTTTCTCATCATTCACCAGATGTGAAAGTTAAAATAGGATTAAGATCAGGGATGTCCATTCCTTGTTTAATCCATTTGTTGGCTCTTTCTGCTTTTTCATCTTATTTTTAATACTATTTTGTGCAGATTCTGAGTAATCAAAAGGTTTGTAAAAGAGCTTTTAAAGAACTGTAGTGTTTAATCACTTGAATAAAAGTTAGAAACCTGAAAAAAACATGGTACAAGAAAACAAACTAATTGAATGACACTACAAATCTCAGCTGCAAGAGTTGAGAGGATGCAAGTTCTACTGTTTCTTGGGTGCCTCCTCATTTCTCTATTTCCTTTTTTTTCCTCTTGTCTTATTTAATCAATATAGTTTTCAGCTTACTGCATCTTTAGGTCATGGTTCCTTACCAAAATGTCACCAGCCTAGCAGTGCTTCAGGTTATAATATAAATCACAGCACCTGCCTAAAACCRTAGCTGGAGTTACTGTTTTTTGCTCCTACCTGCCTTACACGGCCATTTAATAATGTACTTCTAAAAAGCAGAGAACTTGATATGGAAGCATTTGCGATGTTTTAATGATGTATTTTTTCCCCCAAACTGGCCAACCGGTGGTGGAATAACAATTTTGTTTCAATGAGGAATCACTAGAGTAAGTTCCTTGCAGACATGGTTTCCACAAAGGGGAGGTCTTATGCAATAAAGCTGAGAACTGTGAAATACAGAAGTTTATAACCAAGCTTTTATGGAAGGAGTAAAGAATAAGAAAGCTTCCCATCAAATATTCTTGACTGAAAGGATCTGCTTTTCCTTAGGGGTACGTGAACACCTCTGTATAAAGAGGGAAAGCCAATACAAATAAGAAGGCTTCTTGTTTGGATATCTTGTTTTTATTGTGTTGGTTGTGTTTTCTCTAGTTCTCATGCTGCATCAAGAGTTCTGTATCTGTGAACATCTGTGGAGTTGGCTCTTACCAAGAATTCAAAAAAGGAGAAAGACATTGTAATGCTGCAGAACATCCAAAAAATGGAGGTTCCATGTTTTCTTAGATAACCTGGATTTTTTTTTTCACAAAGAGCAAAAAGTTACCTGTGAAGCTTGAATTAATCCAGTTGCTTACATAGGTAGCATACAATTTTTTTCTTTAYTTTTATGAGTAAATAGTTGAGGAAAATTACATGTAACATTGTAAAGATGAATTATGCATTTCAATGAAGCTTTCAAGGCTGTCTCTCACTTTGGCTGGATAGTGACACCTTTTGATGGATCTGAAAATAAGTTTTATAACTTCCTACTTTCATGTTTGGATTTTGTCTCTTTTTCTGCCCTGAATCCTTATCTTCCAAATGTGTAGGCAGACTTCTCTTACTGTTTTGCCCAAAGTATTTTCTTTTTTGTAATTCCTACYGTATAGTCACATTCCCCAGAATAAGTCCAAGTTTTTTCTCTTTTCACCTACAGTGAGGAAAATGGGATTTTCCAGTTCTGCAATTTAGTGGCAATTCTCAGTTCCATTGGTTTCTGTGCTAAAAATGCAAATTTCTTAGAATATTTGTTGTCTTGAAGGTTCATTTTAATTCAAATATGTGATCATGAACTGAGATTATTGTGCATTAAATTACCACACATTAACTGTGAAAGCCTGCTTCTTACCTCATTTTCCTGAGTCATGATTTTTCTTTTGTGCTTTCAAGCATATAACAAATGCTGCTGCAAAACACTTGGTATGATTGCTTCTAAATTGTGTAAGTGCTACAGCACTCCAGGGGTAAAAAAAACCAACATGTCATGCTCACAGTGGAGCTTTCTGCTGGTTTACGTGGGCCTTGCCTGGGTCTTTCTTTGGGGTAACAGTCCACCTCTGATCACTCTGAGTKCTCCAGGGATGTTGGGCTGAAAGGGCATCATTTCTCTGTGAAGTCACTCGTTAGACTTCTCTCTGCTTAAACACCATTTGTGCATTGGGTGCCTTTGGTTTATCTCAGAGTTGGTGTGGTGGTCCTTTGACTCATGAAGTTTTTCTTATATATAGATGKGTTCTATAGTTTCTATGCTACAGTCATTTGTCTTGATTTCTGGAGTTTTTAATTCAATTTCTAGTTGACAAGTAAAAACCTGTCTTAAGTGTCAGTGTGTATTTAAAAATGGTTTTAATTTCTATGTGTCTGATATAAACAATATGCAGCAGCATCCTTCCAATATCCTATTAGCAGAAGGTGCAAATAAAGATTGGGTTACTAGAACAGACATTTAGTTTTGTTAATTTTGTTCGTTATATGCCAGAGATAGTCAAGTATTGAGCACAGAGGGCTCGAGGTGAGGCCGCCCCTGTGCAGAGCAGAGCAGGACAATCYCTTCCCTTGCCYGRCTGGTGATGTTGGKCCTGATGCCCCAGGACAGGGATGTCCCCTCCTGGTTCCAGGGCACTGTTGAATCGTATCCTACTTTCCACTGACCAGGACYCCCAGGTCCCCTTYCCCTCATTCCCCRCTCTGTCCGTAMATCCAGGGCTGGCCCATCCCAGGAGCAGAACCCGGCACTTTCCCTGGTTGAAGTTCACAGGGTTGGTGATTGAGTCCCCTCTCATTTGTCRAAGTCTCTCTGCAGGGCCTCTCTGCCTTGGGAGAGTCAACAGCTCCTCCCAGTGTTGTATCATCTGTGAACTTGCTCAGTGGCCTTTCTGGTCCTGCATCCAAGTCATTAATGAAAATATTCATTACATGATGGTTTTTATCCAGCTGTGTGCTAGACATTTTATTCAGAAGGATACTATGAGAGACAGCATTGAAAGCTTTACTGAAATCCAAAATTATTACATCACCTGGCTTCATTTGATCATCTAGAGGGTCATTAGCTGGGTTACCTGGTGAAAGGGTAGCACTGCTTTATAAACTGGCAACATGTTAGTTGCTTTTTGATTAAAAACAAGTGGGAAGCAACTTGAGCTGTCCTCCTGTGTTCTCTAAGTTGCTTATCATCATGGAACCTATGAATCTGGTACCAAGCATGTGTAAATGCTACAGGAATRCAATGTTGTGTTTGTATTCTGAAGAAGTTTGTGTAAAAGTCGAGGTGACAACTCTAGGTTGTCTGACTTGTTCTGCTTTGTTGCTGAGCGTTCAAAGAGTAACATGGTAGTAGTCACTWGACAAAGAAGTCAAATCTAAGTAATCGTTGCTCTGCAACAAATTGTGAAGGCTATACCTGCAAGCAGAAGCCAGCTTCTGAAAGAAAAATGTCTTATTGGGTCTGATAGTAGGGTATCAAACCTTCTACATGTCATAMAGGAAAAAAGATATTTCTGAAAAGGAGGTGAGCAACAGCAAAACTGARCACCTGAGCAAGCAGAGAAGGGATTTACTGAGTGTTGCAGAAGGGCAAAGGAGGAAGAGCAGTGTGGAGGTGGTGGCCTGTGCAGGTCTGMTGAACCAGTCTGTTTCTTGCCTTCTCTTTGTTGGGGTTATTCCTTCTGGTTTTTTCTTTAACATTTGATGTGAAGTTGAAGTCTTGAAGCTGGAGATGGTTTCTCAGAATGATTTGGGAGCACTGTAGCGTAGCCAGATCATGATGAAGCCTRTGGTAATATAAATATTATATGAAGGTTGGTTATTAAACTGTGGAGAAGGACATAGCATTTTTTTTAAAACTGTAATTACTTAGGTTATTGCCAAGCTGGAATGAAATTAGTTGTTTTGCCAAGAGCCAAAAGATGGAAGATAAGAATTATGAGCAGTGGCATAAAACCTGCGAATGCCCACTTTTTTTGGTATTAAGACTTTGTTGTCATGTCCACCTGAAATGTGTTCAGAATTGTTTTTATAGCCACTCTTTCAAGCTGCCGCTGAAAAAGGAGATGTTGCAAAAAAAACCTGTTTTGTTTATGTGAGATAAATAGAAAAAGCGAAGAGTTAAGAMGAGGTTTTATTTCAGCTTTGTAAGAGGCATTCTGTTTTATCAGTTCATTATCAGAAATCAGTTCAATCTGTCATTTTGRTGCTTTATGTGAACTTTTCCAATGGCAACCAGCAAAATTTTTTTCCCCTTGTATATAAATCACTAAATCTGTCAAAGTCTGCCTTCAGCCTGGCTGTTCATCCATATGCTGCAGAATGCTGAAAGAACGGGAATGCAGCTATTTCTTAGACAGAACTATTTTACTGTGTTCTGGAATGCTGGATGTGGAAGCTAATTAGCATTTTTTTAAAMTTTCTTTGTAGTTTATTATTACTTAGTGCAAAATTTCACCTGGGTATATGTAAATGAGTTCRTATTTATCTTGGTAGGGTGGTATGATGTCTGAATGGCAATGGCTTACAATAAAAAGCAGGATGGGTTCATTTTCTAGCATCTTACAAAACAGTTTCTCGAAGCAATTTAACCTTTTCTGTGTGAAGCAGTCACTGGGGAACCTCATGTATAATGCTACATTATAATAGGTTCTTGCAGATAAACCAACTTTAAACATTTTTTCCCCAGAATGCTGCAGAGGTTCAGTAGTTTGTTTTAAAACTGAACTAAAATAACCGTAACAGCTTTTTGTGGGTTTTGAAGCCAGATGTCAAAAGATTCTCAAAAATGTCTTGCTGCCCTAGCGCTGTATTTGAACTTCTGCTGGTGGAGATGGGAACTGTGATGGATTAGTGGATCATCTGGTTCTTAAAATTATTTTGCAGTTATCATTTTAGAAATTCATATGATAAAATAATTCAGCTTTTTGTCGTCTGTACATTCTAKTGAGAATCTACTATGATGTTGATTTTAAGGAGAAAAATTTCAAACAACTAAAACTTCCTTCCTCTTAAGCACAACTCACATTTCTCTTTTCTTCTCAGTCTCTGAATTTGTTGCACTATAAATTWTGCCATCATATACAGGAGACCCAGCAATTTCAAAGCATTAGGAAAGATAAATCCACCCGAGTATACACTCAAATGAATGCATCCTGCAATAAGTTACTAATAAACTTACTCAGTCTCAGAGCAAGCAATTAAATTCCACTGACTAGATAATTTTTTCTCCTCAGAGTGGGAAATATCCTTTTCACTTTTCTGTCTTTCTTATAATCAAAACAATGTATATTGTAATTGCTGGTTTCTTGATGAATTCATAGTAATAATCATGAACTGTTGGATGTTGTTTCTGGCTTGATGTAAGAATATTGGTGTTGTCTTGAGTGAGGTATTACCAATATACAAGTAAGGTTTAGGTTTTCTTGGGATGTGTTTAGTAGATTCAGTGAAGCTGTATTACAGGCAGAACAGAGTTTGAATCCAAGGTTTTTCCATCAGATATTGGGAAAAAAATTGACAGATACTAGTAGATGTAGTTTTCAGGAGTTTCTTCTATCTTTATGTGCTTGTTTTAATCTTGATTGGTTTGATCTCAATTAACAGGCTTYTTTCTTGGTGCAAAGCTTTCAGGGCAA